>NW_026587556.1:2918251-2959917 GCF_907164565.1 Psammomys obesus
AAAAAAAAAAAAAAACAGAAGGTGTGGGTAGGCTCCTGGGAGGATATGGCTGTGACTCTAGCTGAGACTCCTAACGCAGGGCTCAGGTGGAGGGGGAGGACATGAAGACTGAAGTGACCTCCTCCGATCCAGGCAGGACTAGTGGAGGGAGGGGAACAACAACCCACCCACAATACCTCTGATCTAAAAATTACCCTGCCTACGAAAACTGCAGGGGTAAAGAGGGAACAGAGATTGGGGGAATGTCCAACCAATTATTGGCCCAACCTGAGAGCCATCCACAGTAGAGCCAGCCCCTGACACTATGAATTATGCTCTGCTATGCTCACAGACAGGAGCCTAATGTGGCTCGTTTGGGAGGCTCCACCCAGCAGCAGATTGAGACAGATGCTGGGACTTGCAGCCAAGCATGGGACAGAGCTCCAGGTGTCCTGTGGAAGTGTTGGGGAAAAGATGGAAGGAGCTGGAGGGAAAAGAAACCCCACAAAAATACCTACAGAGACAACTAACCGAGACCCATGGGGGCTTACAGAGACTGAGACGTCAGCTAAGGAGCATGGATGCTCTGGACCTAGGCCCTGAACGGGCAATTTGGCCTTCTTGTGTCGCCTGGTGTGGGGAGGGGAAGATAGGGCTGTTTCTAACATGGATTCTATTGCTTGCTTTTGGATCACTTCCCCCTGGCAGGGCTGCCTTGCCTGGCCTCAGTGGATGAGGTTACGCTCGGTTCTAATGTGACTTGAGGTAATGGAGAGGGTTGATATGGGGGGGGGGGGGGCCCCCTTTTTGGGGGGGGAGGGGGGGGGAAAGGGGGGGGGGGGTGGGGGGGGGGAGGGGAGGGGGGGGGGGGGGGGCATCTCTTTACTGGGGGGAAAGGGAGAGACAAAGGGGGAAGGAAGGGTAGGAGCTGGGAGGAGAGAAGGGAGGGGACACCTTTGGGATGTAAAGTAAATAAATTTAAATTTAAAAAAAGAATATGCCATTGAAAACAAAAACAAAACAAAAAAAAAAAAAAAAAAAAAAAAAAAACAGAAGGTGTGCCAGGCGGTGGTGGAGCACACCTATAATCCCATAACTCTGGAGGCAGAGGCAGGGGGATCTCTGTGAGTTCAAGGCCAGCCTGGTCTACAGAGTAAGTCCAAGACAACCAAGGTTACACAGAGAAACCCTCACTCGAAAAACCAAAACAACAACAAAAACAGGAGGTGTGTACTGAGGAGGACTGTTACAAAGAAAAGTACAGCCAGGGTGCCCTCAAACGGCATGCCTCTCTGTACACAAAGCTCCGTCAGTGCTAGCTCCCGCTGTCCACGCTTTTTCCTCTGTGAGACAGACAAGCTGCCTGACAACAGCACCACCCAACAGTTATACTTTAGCTACCTTACTCCCTCTTTAACACCCAGAAGGGTGACACTCTGAGATATTTGTCCCCATCTCTTTGAGACAGTAAGCCACATAACAGTCTTTAGTAGCTCACTCAGATGAAATGCAATTGTTGGGGAAAGTAAATGCCTCCTCATTTCAAGATATAAGACGACTAAAGGACTGAGTGTGAGACTGTTCCTTGTCTATCTGCAAACCCTACAGTGAGCCCCCACCCTACCTCATGGACGCCCATGTTGGCGCCTCCTCTCCATCCTCACAAATGTCTAGGACTCAGGCCTATGGAGGGCTGTTTGGATAAAGTAGTACATATTTCTAATTCTCAATGACATCTTGTGTAGTTTCCAAAGCTGAAAGTCAAAGCAGTGTCCTTGCTGTCCACACTCCATACCTGCTGCCTCAGCCCATAGAAGGTGGCTATGGGCTCTGAAGCCTGGGGCACCACGCCTTCTGCATACAGGTGGATGTCATCTTGAACACTCTGTGCTGGCCAAAATCCAACCACACCCCTAGCCTGGAGTTTCTTTTGACTGATCAGTATGTTCAGCATATTCTGAGCATCATCATATACCTTTCTGGCTTCTTCACCTATTAAAAATATATAATAAGAATGTATTTAAAGATGACAATAATAACCTGTAAATAACAGTTCTTTTTAAAACACTGCTGCTTCTCCTTCCCCTACCGTTTCTCCATTCCCACAAAGACTCTGAGATTTGCCATAGGGACAATCTGCAGCAGAGCACACAGCAGCTAGTGGGTCTATGAAATAAACCCCACAGTGTGCTTCCTCTGAAGCTAAATCTAGGGCACTCCTTGTCAGAAAGAGGGCACATGACCCCACTAACTTCACAATGATATCTGGGGACAACACAGGGTAAGCAGTGATGTGTGGCCTAACTCTGTATCTTTAGCACCTGCAATGGTAGGCACCAGACCAGCTCTGGGACTCCCTCCATCGGTTCCCATTAGCTTTCAGTGGCCAACAATGTACTGCTCTACCTGTGTGAAGGGCAATACTACAGCCCCTTCACAGCTTGCCTGTGGGGCACAGGGACAGCAGTAAGAAGCCCCTTGCCCAATCCTCCTGACCACCCATAAGCACTTGGCTTTCAGCCTCCTAACATGTCTGGGACCCTCCAGAAACTGACAAACATCTGGTTTCTGAGGCTCCCTCCAGTCGAATCTCAGGATTCACCAGTACTCTTCCCATGCTGCTCTGCTCTGGCCTCTTCTTGCTGTGATTCCATGTCTCTGGGTCTTGGGGGTTGGTCTGACAACTCATGACAACTGAGAAGAGCAATTTCCTGATTTACTCCCTTCCCACTTTATCTCGCAAAGTCTTACTCCTTCCTTGGATGTTGTGCACAATGAAATCTGCAGTCCCCCACATGGGCACCCACGTCCAAGGCTTCTCGCTTTCCTTCTCTGTTTGAAATATCCTTTACTTCTGCTTCCTATCCCTACACCCAGCCGAAGCAACTCCCATGAACTCTTCAATAATATTTCAAGTACCACGACCACCAGGAAGCCACTCTAACCTCCTGTCAGAATTCTAACCCCTCTTCTTATGTGAGTGAGATCCCAGGCTGAGCCCAAAGCAAGAGGCCAGCATCAGGCCAGTGCAAACCTAGTACTGTCAGCTGCACCAGTGAGTCAGGTACTAAATCACCAGTATGTAACTGACATCAGTAAGTACATTTATTTAAAGAATAAGTGAATAAAAGGCCAAGTTTACCTGACATAATAAGGGCAAACAAATAACGAAATGCTCATGTGAAAGTTGAGTGGGTGAGCAATATATCCAGAAGCAGCTATATCCCGTACAAACTAAACACTTAGTATATCCTCTTCAGTCACCTTTAGAGTCACAACACCACACCCTGAATCCCAGGCAGGAAGGACTTACTAACCTACTGTTTTGTCATTAAATATCTTGGGAAAGCCTCGATTCGGGTACTTGCCCCGGAGCTGCCAGACATCAAAGAAAGGCTTCCAGTCAATGTAGTCCACCAGCTTTTGCAGGCTGTAGTTTTCAAAGACCCGGGTCCCAATAAATGTGGGCTTCACTAGAGGAAAGAGGCAGAGCTGTCAGTGTCACACCAGCGGGGAGAGCACTCACACTGACAGAGATGTCCTTCCCTGTTCTTCCCTGTGCAGCTTACTCCCACGCCTGCCTCCCTCCTGTCACCCGTAGGAGTTGTCTTACGAAGAGCAGAACTTTAAGTTATCACGGAGAAGGAATTTTCCCACGCAGCTGACTGACTACCTCATGCTGGAAACTCTTCCCTCAACCCTTCCATCCCCACCATGTCCAAGAAAAAAAGGAAGCCTTGAGTTCATCTCCAAGTATACAGATGGTGGCAGTGTTAAAAGAAGACTACTGCCCAAGGGCATGTGTAGTATACTACTTATACGAAGTTTACAAAAACAAACCGACAGCCTTCACTGCACACTCACACACACACTAAGTGAAAAAACATACAGAAATGAAGTAACAGCCTTCATTGTATACTACACACACACACACACACACACACACACACACAAAGTGTAAGGTCATATACAGGAAAGAAGCAACAGCCTTCACTTCACATACACACACACACACAAAGTGTAATGGCATGTGCAGAAATGGCATTTACAGAAATGCCTTCACTGCATTCCCTCTTCTCTCTCTCTCTCTCACACACACACACACAAAGTGTAACGGCACATACAGAAATGAAGTCCCAGATTCCAAACTGTGGCTACGTCTGGAGGTGGGGGACAACGGACTGCAATGGATAAGTATCTTTGATTTCTTATAAACAAGTAAGTTGTAAAATATTTCTTAGACTGGGTAATGGAAATACACAGGTGTTCAGAAATTATCCTCTACATAGGAAGTCTAAACATATCGTAACATACATAATTCTGGGGACTCTATAGGACACTAAGAACACAATGCCACATGGCTACCGGGCCAGGGGCCAAGTCTAGTACTACTGCCAACTCTCAGTGCTCATGTCTCCGTGTGACTAGGGATCCGAGGACTCGCTGTTCCACTGCTGGCAGCTGCTCTGAAGAACACAGGCCTCTCAGGAAGCAAGAAGAGAGCAGAGGCGCTCTTAGCTGAGCTGGAATCTCTGCCTTCCTGCACTGCAGTGACTCTTCCCATCTGTTCTGCTGTCTTCCTACGATTCAGGACTGGCCTTCTTAACCACCACTGAGTAGGTTTGTTTGTTAACCGAGAGAAACTGAAGAGAGACCACTGGCACCCCAGACTAAAGAGGTCTCTTACTAGAGGCAGGCAGTGACCTGCAACTGTGGAGTTGCTGTGGGCAGGGCTACTCTTGACCAAGCTTCATGCTGAATTCCAGGGTTGCTTTTAGGTCCTACTTCCCAGGGCCTGGAGAGAAGCCCACCCCCACCCCACACCCCTTCTTACTGAGTTTCACTTCCTACAGCTCTCTGAAGACAAAACATACAAAGGTCATACCTTGGGACCCTTATATCCCTCAGGCAGTAAGCAGAGCCTAGTGACGTGTCGTATCAGGGTCAAAAAGGCAACCCAGGAAGTACCTCCACCATTGCTAGGCATCAAGGGCCTTCTCAGAATCATTTCTAGCAAAATACATTTTGGATGCATGACTTGCCCTGGTGCCTCTAGACCAATGTCAGAGTAAAGGATAAATAGTGAATAAGCACGGTATGGACTCTGTTGTACCCTTTCAACATTCCCATAAAGTAATCGCCTTTACACATCAGAGCTTTTCAAACGTAGAAGACAGACACTTAAGGTCACACAGTGAATCAGAGCCAGGAACCAAGAAAGGATGAGCACTCAGGCTCCCGGCTCCCAAGCCAGTACTCTTTCCACTAAACCACATGAATCCAGCAGGAATGAAATTAGAACCAAGCACACCTACACTTCCAATTTAATCCCCCGATTCTGCAGGACACGTGAGGAACACAGATGTCATGAGCACTGAAACTGACTCCACATATTACCTTGGAAATACAGATTCTGTTAACAGAACCCCCTCTCACCCTGTCTCGGTTTTGCATTTGTACCTCATGTCTCTCTGAGCCTGTCAAAACATCTTACGCATATTATTCCCTTGTGAACACCTATGTGAGGTAAGAAAGGTGGCTAGAAATAAAACGGGAAGAAACCACATAACAGAAATTAAAAAGAGAAGCATCCTGAGAAAGAACAAAAAACTAAAGTGAGATCCAGCTTTACTGAAGAGTTCTTCAAGAGCTGTGAATGCAAAGTTTTTTTTACGTTTCAGACATTTGGCCTGCATGCAACTCAGGTCAGTGAGAAGGCGCATTCAAGCATAGCACAGAGAAGGAGCAAGGCTACAGAAGACAAGCCTGACCTAGAACCCTGAAAGCCATGCAAGTTATTATCTGGAATTCCAGTTTCTTCAATTAAAATGGAGACAATAAACAATACAGTCATCCACCGGCCTCAGTAAGCTCACTCAGGACATCTCACAGCAGTGTGTGGCACTCAACAGCTCTCCCTTATCTACTTTCTTTTCAGTCATTAGAGTGACTCTATTACACATAACTGAGAATTAATCGCTGCAGGTTCATTTGTAGCCAAGTAACTGCAAACATCCTAGACAGTGTCAGTTACCACACTTAGCTGTCTCCAGCAACAGCCACAGACCTGGGTGAGGTTCAGACAGCCAATCAATGTGGAAACCATGCTTTCTGGCTTGACTCAGGGTTAAGTATTTTCTCTCCTGTTGAAGAAAATAGTTATTTAGTCAGAATCTTATAGCTTTTCTATCTCTAGAATGAAAAAACATAACCAAGAAAACCAAACAAGATAAATAACCAAATGAACAAAACTAAACTCTTTTAAAGGAAAATTCTTATCATTTCCCATCCAATATGGCTTCACACTGCACCAGAATAGGAGATGGTAAAGACTGACAAGTGTTTATTAGCTTCACATTGTGACTTTAAGACTGATCCTGCAGGACTGACCAACTCTTTCAGGACACGTGGTCTTGGAGTTGACTGCCCCACCATAATTACCCTGAGGACCAGACCAGGGGAGACCCAAGGAACTGTCAGCTGCAGAAAAATGGAAGGAGAAGAAAGAAGGCAGCAGCAGTACCTGGGGCTCTTGAGCACCTCAGAAACGAATCAGCTGTCTAGTGTCTCATTCACACTCCTAGCAACTGTTCTAATGCCCCACACAGAGATGGAAGGCAGGCCACCATGACTTCAAGAGGATAATTACAGGTTTCTGAAGACTAGAGGGGCCATTCCTGGCACATTATTCTGAATGGCAGACAAGGTTGGGCCAGTAAGGAGAGGAGGGGCTTGAGAACGACCTGGTTTATGCCTCCATTTTCTTCTATTTTTTTTTCCCTCAAGAATGAGTCTCAAAATACCATTTTGGAATGATTTACCTCATATTTTTGGGCTGTCTATGAGTTCTTGTTTTACTCTTTCTCATAGGCCTGGTATCTGGCATAGAGCCTAACACCTATTAAGGATCCAGAATGTTTGGCTCTATACAGAGGGGGGGGGAAAAATCCAAGTGTTTTGTGACATAGTCTTACTACAGTTGCCCAGGCTAGCTTCAAACTCATGATCCTCTTGCTCCCATCTAAATGCTAGGATTACAGGTCCATGCTATACTTGAAATTTATTTTAACAAACAAACAAACAAACAAAAAAAAAAAAACCCAAACAACTCAGATTTGAACTAAGAAATAGGCCTGTCTCAAAAACTTCACAAAACAGTCAATAAAGCCTATGAAAAAAACCATGTATCCCTCTGATCTGAAATACGCAAAGACCTGCTTTTATCACTTACTTTGAGAGACTCATAGTGGTCTTGTCTAATATCTTCATATTCTTCTAGTATTTCTTCAAAGTAGTCATCTTTCAGATTTTCATCTAACAGCTGAGAACACTGAAAAACAAGATAAAGTTCAATAACCATAAGGGAGCAAAGGAAGAAAAACTCTACTGAAGCCGGGGAGATGGTTCAGTAGGTAAAGATGCTTGCTGCCAGATCTAACAACCTGACTTTAATCTCTGGGATCCAAGGTAGAAGAAGACAAACAATCCCCACAAGTTGTCTCTGGCCTCCAAACAGACCGTGGCATTGCACGACCACCAACCACCCTGACCCAGGCAAGGAAACCTTCTATGATAGATTCAACTCAGTTTAATAGTGATTCAGTATAACAGTGATTACTGTATAGACTCCACATAAAAAATACACATATCTGAAAACTTTCCTTTCAGAAGATAGCTCAGAAACTATGGTCACTGCCATCCAGTCTGCATGTTACTAGGGTCTCCCAGATCACCAGGCCCTTCCGTAGATTCCTCCCCTACAAAAACGTCCGCTGTTGTCAAACCATGCCCTTCCACTGAAAACTACAAATGGTTAAGGACAGAGGGAGTTGCTTAGCTCTCTTCTATCTTAGACTGAGTTTCTAGGTGAATAACTTGAAAATTATAAGACCATGCGGTCTCTCAGATGTCCTCCAGCTGTTGCAGCCTGTAACTCAGCAAACACATGAGAATGACAATCAGGATTCATTAGAGGACAAAGGCAAGGAAAGATACCTGGGCAAGGTTTTGTTGTGTTCACTGAGAAACTATCTATTACTCTGGGTTTTGACTATCTGGCAACTGTTCTGCTTTCTGGTTGAGCCAGTTGGGCCTATCAAGTTATTACATCTGGAACAAGCTCATTTAAAAAACCCTACATTCCAGTTAATTCTAGCAATGGTCAACAAAATCTACTCATATTTGTAAATTAAAGGCATCTGTCAATCTGATCAGATGTCCAAGTGCAAGGCATCTTGGCACCATCCTCCAGCTGCTGTTCAGTTCTGTCAATATCCTGAACGCACAAGACATGCTAAAAGAACTTACTTCCAGCAAGGCAAACACAGCAACAGCATACCATGAACTCTAGCCTGCTCTTTCATATTTCGCTATGAAAACTGGCCAAAGCAAAATGTACCTTGGTGATACCTCAATGTGATACCTCTTAATGCTTCCTTTGTTTTCTTCACAACACATTTAAAATAAAGGGAGACCCCCCACACACTCACCACCACCACACTCTTGGATGCATCTAGGACATGGATTACAGGCGCACTGTATCGTGGTGCTATTTTAACTGCTGTGTGGGTTCTGAAAACAAGGGTCAAGAAGAAAAGCATAACCATCAGTGCTGACAGCTCCTTGTTCAGAACCATTACAGATATGTTTTCACATTATTTTCAAAAGAAAGACTTCAAATACTTACTTAATTTTACTTATAAACTAAGAATGCTTTTTCCCCATCCTGAGATGAAAACAAGGTGAAATGATATGAATTAATAGGCCTAGGTTCCAAGAGAGTCTGACAAAATGAGAAAGGTTTGTTCTTAGTTATCTGCCAACAAGAAATGAGTCCCAGCCCAGGACGGCTTGAGCCAAGGGAGAAACCAGTCCCTGGCAGTCACAGCTTACTGTCAAGGTCAAGTTCCTTCCTCCAAATGAGCTGGGAGACCAGCCAGCACCCTGGGGAAGCAGGAACCAGGAAGAGGACACAGGACACAGATCTGACTGCTGCCTCCTCTTTGAGAGAGACATCTATACCACTGGCCTCAACTTCACCTTCTAATTGTAAAAAGAAACTCCAGATCTGAATTTTAACAAAAAGTAAAATAAAAAGAGGCTAGGGGTAGAGCTGAGTGGTATATCTCTGGCTATAATGCAGAAAGCCCTAGGTTCAATCAAATCCCTTATATCACAAAAGTCAATCAATTAATTAAAACAAAGCATAGAAGTAACAACATAATTTCATACTACCATTTACTCAGCCCAAGTTTCTACTGGCAAACTTTAGCATACAGATATTAGGAAGAACAACATTTAATTCTTTGTTTTGTTTTGTTTTGGAGACAGGGTTTCTCTGTAGCCTTGCTGTCCCGGACTCACTTTGTAGACCAGGTTGACTTCGAACTCACAGATATCTGCTTCCCTTGCCTTCCAGAGGGCTGAGATTACAGGCATGTGCCATGGCATCAGGCCAACCTTTAATTCTTAAATATTACATTTAACATGTTAAACATATTGTCCTGATTGCTATGCTCTTATAGCAACAGTGTAGGCTATATATTTGCAATTTCATTAAGAAATATACAAAATTAAAGCAAGAACTGGAAATATACATAGCCTCCCTTCAGTGTTTAAAGTGAAGCCTGCAGATGGAGAGAAGCCTCTCATGGGATGGCTATCACATGTTTCCTGCTCCTTCCTTCTTCCAAATCAGGCATTTGTACATTCTTCCCCTCAGCCAAAGTGTATTGTTACTCTTTACACCATGGCCTAAGAATTAAAGTACTTTTATATAAACATTGCATGGCCAGTGCTTTAATGAGGCTGGTGAA
The DNA here is from genome assembly GCF_907164565.1 of Psammomys obesus. Classification (NCBI taxonomy): domain Eukaryota; kingdom Metazoa; phylum Chordata; class Mammalia; order Rodentia; family Muridae; genus Psammomys; species Psammomys obesus. The sequence goes on from NW_026587556.1 coordinate 2,928,046, forward strand.
ATGGCTCAGCCAGTAAATGTGCTTACTGCACAAACCTGACAACCTGAATTCAATCCCTGGAACCCAAAGGCACCTGCTGCCAAGCATGGTGACATGAATTCAATCCTTTGGACGCACATGGTAGAAACAGAAACCCTTGTCCTCCAACTGCATGCACACCATGGTATAGGTACACCCAAAAGAAACAACTCCACAAGGTCGTCCTCTCACCATCACATACACACCCAAATATTTTTTAAAAGGAAGGAGGAAAAAAATAAGATGGGGAAACCAAGATGGATCAGAAATAAGAACAGCATCTAAATGAATTCCATGAAATCCTACACATACCCCTACATTCTAAGCTTCCCTATGGAAAGGAAGTAAATCAATGTAAAAAGGAAGGTAATATACTTAGCTTACTTCTGAGCAATTAGACAGACACAGAAAATTATCTGTAACTAGAACAATGTGACTTTGTTAATTTTTTAAAAAAAGTAATTGCCAAGTCTACTTTGTAATATTTGGCCATGCATTGTTAAATTTAACAGCTGACTTTCAGAATGTATACCTTGTGAAGCTCTGCCTATAGCAAGGCCAGATTTCCATATGTGATACCACATCAGCCATACCGCAGAGAGCAGTCGGTAACCTTCCCAGGATGGTCATACCTGTACTCAAATGTCTCAGAAGCACAGGTCTGTTTCATGCTACTACTGGCTCAGAAATCTGTCTCATGAAAGCTCACAAGTCCTGAGCTGTCATCTGGTGAAAGGAAGAATTAGGCCCTGTTGAACCCTCAATCATTGAGGAGCAGCAACCAGGGTCTGCAGAGAGCTTTTCTCTTGTTCCGAGGCTCATATAATAAAAACAGACCATGAAGTTAAATTCAAATCAGCACAAGAAGCAAATTCCTGATCTTAGTGAAGCACTCTATGATATAAAAATATTTTAATTATGAATCCAATGTCCCAGGTACACAACTCCTAATGTAAAGATTTGTTATATTGCATAATCTCAATTTTTAAAAGTATTTTGACAACAATTCAAGGTCTTCTTGCCACTTCCCACACTAAGCAAAAGACCAAGTTAAGTTCATGAAGCTCAAGTAACTGACCAGGTCTGGTGGTCCAGACCTACAATCCCAGCTACTTGAAAGCTGAGGCAGGGAACTATAAATTCAGGGCCAGCCTGGGCTACAGTGAGTTCAAAAGTAGCCAATATAGCAAGACCTGTCTTAAAAGTAAAGAAAAGATTTTAAGTAAAAAGGGGGCTGCAAACACAACTTAGCGGGGGGGAGGGGGGAAGGGGAGAGAGAGAGAGAGAGAGAAAGATCTTGCCTAGAAAGCACAAGGCCCCAGGTAAAAATACCAGTACAGAAAGAAAACAAACTCAAAGCCTCTTTATCAGTGGCCGATGAGATGCCATCAAAGTAATTCTTCCATTTGGTTAGAAAATGAGCCCTCAGTGGAAAAGAAGCCCAGTTCTCTAATATCAACAACAGTGGTAGAACTGTCAAGTCATTTTTAGCATGAGAAGTCATTAACCGATAAAGATGTAAACATTTTGTTACTTGTGAAAACCCTCCATTCACAGTGTAAGGACACGATGGTTAGTTCTGTGTGTGAAGCTAGGTATGCCACACTACCCAGTTTCCGGTCCTGCTGCAAGCAGTCTAAATGTTGCTCTGAGGATACTTTTTAGATGTAATAAACATTTAAATCTATAGATTCAATAGATTATTCTCCATAGTTTGGATTAACCTCATCAAGCAGCTAAAAACCTTCAGAAAATATAAAGCAATCTCATTTAACTCCTGCTTTTTGTGCAAAGAACTTCTGCCTGAAGACTGTCCTCAGATTTGGGACAGCAACAGTAGCTCTTGCCTGTGTCTCTAGCCTACAGATTCTGTGTCTCCCAGGCCCAAAATCACGGGAGCTCATTCCTCAAAAAAAATCTCTCACTCTCTGAGTAGCTCTAGAACACCTGTGATCTTACTAGAAATTCACTTTTGCACTAGGACAAACCAAACTGTACACTGTGGGACTCCCAAGTTCAATGCTCCAGCTCGATACTATGTCTTGCCAACCATCAAGTATCTGTGATGTCAGGGATGCTGCAAAAGCCTAGTGTCTCTCACCATGACCACCATCCCTGAAGAATGTAAACAACACTGCCTATGTGACTCAGAGTGAACCTTCTCCTCCTTATCCCTTTTATACTAAAGTTTCCCCTAAGTCCTCCTCTCAGGAACAATTCCTCCAACTGACAGCTTAGCTCACTTTCATTAGCCTATCTCTAAACTATTACAAGGTTCGAGTACCTTCCAGGAAACTTATAATTACTTAGCCAAACTCCTGCAGAGTAGAAGTAGGAAGAAATGCAAGCAACATCTTTCTAAAAAAACAAAACATCACAGTTCTGCTTTTCAGTCTAATTTCCAGAGGGTTCAGAGAACATTTTAATTCTTAGGAGCTGCCTGGAGGATGAGAGGATTAAAGAAAAGATAATTGCAAAAAAGACAGAATCCAAAACAAGGCAAGGGGAAGGAATCACAAAAGAGTTTCCAAGATTGGGATCTAAAAGTTTTCTGACACTTCCCCAATGAAAGAATGGAAATCTTGTGCAACAAGGAAACTATATGCTAAGCAAAAGAGAGAACAATGGCAAATTTGACCTCTGTCTTAAACCCTGGCATTCAAGAGACTTCAAAGTAAGTATAAAGCTGCTCATGCTGACTTACCTTGAAGTGGTTGCTCCTCCTATCAACAATGGAATCTTTATTGCCAACCTCTCCATTTCCTTGGCGACAAAAATCATTTCATCCAGGGATGGAGTGATAAGTCCTGACAAGCCAATTATATCTATAATCAAAAGAGAGAGAAAAAAAAAAAACAAAACTGACCAGTGAGAATGAAAAAGAGAAAGAAGTTTATACTTTCATTTAAAATATACTAAAGATCAGAAAACCTAATATGTCAACTTCTAATTCTAGGAATTTACTATTTGATTTGGGTAATAAGAAGTGTAACTTAAATTTAAATTTGAAGTAACATATTTGAAACAGATTTAGGAAGCCACACAATAAAAATGATCTCTAATTCATGATCACCTCAGATTCGACCATAAAAACAACTATACATGGGGGGGGGGCAGCTAACCCATCTGTTTTGCTCTAAGAAGCCAGTTCCCTCCATCACTAGAGCCCAAGAGACCACAGAACTCACACACCTCTTTCAAGCCCCAAGAGCCTACACTGGAGCTGGCTGCCTCGCTGTCCCTTAGACCCCACATGAGCCAGGCTTTACTACTCTCCGACAGAGTCTTAAGAGAGTGATGCTGAATGCTAAGCCCAGATGACTGTGGCACAATACCTGCTTTGTGGTCCAGAGCAGCCTGAAGTATCTTATCACAGGGAGTCATGACTCCTAAATCAATAACTCTGAGGCAAGAAATGAGATGTGAGAAAATTAACAAGAGTCCATGAGAGACAAAGCTGAAATGAACATTTTAATTTTAGTTCCTATCTGTTGCTCTCATGTAAACTGGAACCACAGTATCAAAGGTCATCCATAATATTCTATTGTACAAATGCACTGTGTGCTACAGTTCAGGTCTGAAATGCCACCCCCACCCAACCACACACAAACACACATACCAAAGGACAGGGTTTAGTTCTCAGATTGACATTTTATTTATTTTTTATTCTTGTGTTTTTGAAGCAGGGTTGCAGTGCTTTCATTTCTTTTTTTTTCACACCCCAGATACTATGAGGCTTTTACCTGACACTTATCATTACATGTTGTGTTGTCCCAGGACCAAAAGCAACAGGGCCAACAGGGGCTGAAATCTCTAAAGTTATCAGCAGAAATAAACCTTTCTTTTAAATTCTTGCAGGTTTCTACAGTGACAGAGAGCTGACTGACACACTGCATTCTTTCCCCATTCATCTACTGACAAGACACCTGAGTTGCTTTCACTATGTTGTGATTGTTGAGTGGCTCTTACATTCTCAACTCACCTCTGTGCCACAAGTTCTTCCCTCAGTGATTCTCATGAAAAACTAATCAGATCAGGCAAGGTCCCATCACTCAATTAATTGGCAATAGAGTTGGAACATCAATCAGAAACTAACACAAAACTCATTGCCTTATCTGTCAAGCCAAAGACTGCTGGTAGACGCCAGTAGAGAGGATAAACAGGAAGAAGCTGGTCCTTAAACATGCAGAAGAGCTGCTGGGCAGAGCTTGTACTTAAGACAGGAAGAGAGAGTGACTCAGAGACAGCACCAAGAGAGGTCAGCAAGTCTCAGAGAGAAAGAAGGCTCTGAGTGGGCACATGAATTAGAGGGCAGGCACTGAGACAAAACAGGGAGCAGAGCCTAGGAAAATGGCTCAGCAATTAAAAGGCCCTTGCTATTCTTGCAGAGGATCATAGTTTAAATCCCAGCACCCTAATGTGACACACAAGCCCCTGTAACTCTAACTCCAGGGAATGTAATGACCTCTTATGGTCTCCAAGGTCACCCAACACATATACATAAGCAAAAATAATAACTCTTAAAAAAAATGGGAAGAAATAATGCCAAATTTCAGAGAGGTATACATCCTGAAGCTCTCAGAAACTAGGAACACTCTAAGATGTTCTACCTTTTATTCTTGCATTTTATGTTGAGAAAGTTCCCATTATGTATTTTTAACTTAATCTTATCATATCTATTAAGTGATTTAAAAATTAGAACATGTACTTCCATTTATTTTATTGTCAGAAATTCTTAAAAACAAAGCAAATTTGGCATAATTGATGGTACATCTCAGAATTCAGAAGGCTGAGTCAAGAGGATTGCCATGAATTGGAAGCCAGCCTGTGCTATATCTAACAAGTTCCAAGATCCTGCTTCAGGGCTACACAGTAAAATTCATGTATTAAATGAATCAAATAAAATGCATCATTATTTTTTGAAGTTCACTTAAGAACATCTATAGACGATAACACCAGTTGTCAACAGTGAGTCTGAACACTGAGATGGAAAGCAGGCTTGCTTATTGTTCTTATACTGATGGATTTGTATCTTGATCCTGTACTCTTTTTTTTTTTTTTTTTTTTTTTTAACAAGAGGTGTGTTTTTGTTTTGAGTTAACACTATGGAACCCTCAACAAAAAGTGAGAGAGTATCAAGCTGACAACTATTACACTAGGCTCTACCAGTATTAACCAATAGCAAACAGACGCTGAAGGTGGGGACAGAGAACCCCTCGGGTTATTTTATTTTGTAATATACTGAAGAAAATCTGGTAACTAAAGATCTCTTCTTTAAGATGACTAAGTATACACTGCTGAATATAAAACTAGGCAAAAGAGCAAACAGCTTCTAAGTCAAGACAAAAAGGTATGCCTCTCACAGATGATTCTTTACACATTGTATTATGTTTTTGACACTTCTGTTGTGAGCCCAGCCTTTGATGACTGAACCATCTCTCCAGCCCTGTATTATGTTCTTAAATCTGATTAAAAATCATCAGAACAATGACAATTATATTGCTCTCACTGTTCTCTCCTGTTTTATCTTGTTACATTCAGGTACAGCTTACGTGTGTGAGGAAAATGGAAGTGACTGCTGTGGCTGAACACAAACAGCAAAGGAGAAGGTTGTAAGGAAAAGGACAGAGACTGCACACTACTCAGCTAAAGCAGCAGAGGCCTCCTCCAAATCCAGGGTCAAGGCCCACCATTACACAACAGAACCCACACATTTTCAACTGAGCCATCTGGAAATTGGCTTGTATTTCTCAGAGATTGTGACTTCACTGGCAGATGGGATCCTGGTAGCTCTTAGACGACACCCTAAAAAGGGACCTTGTAGACTAGAACAAGGACTACAAGCTTTCCTCTTAAGAGAAGGCACTGCAGCAGTTGAACGGAAGAGTATGATCGGTTCCAATCAACCAGATTCACTTTGAACCAGAAAAGCACAGCAAAGAAACAGAAACTGGTTAGGTTGCTCATAAACTCAGACATCAAACAGCAATGGTCAGGAGCAGTGTATAGAAGCACAGACAGTACAGAAGCAGTGCAGGTGGTGAGCTGGTAATCCCTTATAAACACTGTAAGTGGAACTCATTGTTTACATGCAGCTCGGGAGAAGCTAAGGACACCTATCAGTTTGGTAGGACCAGTGTTTTGAAACAGTGGTGAGTCAGGGAGATGGTCTTACGATGATGGCAACTAAATCCATTTCAAAATATTAGCTTGCAATTTCGGTCCAAATGGTGCCCTTTAGGCAGTTACATGAACATGTATGTCTGGAGTCTGGGAAGAAAGAACCACATGAAGACACTGAGGTCTCACCAGAATGGTATCTTATTCCAGGGTCAAAACACTGGATAGATGATGTGGTTGAGCCTGTCTTCGGCCTTACTTCTTGGGGATTCCTGTGTCTGCAGCACCAATGCTACCAGACAACTCCCCGAAAATGCAGGACTTGAGTCCAGCCCTACTCTCCACCATCCTGAGTCTCAAGGTGCCCAAAGGGACAGGAAAGGTTAGGAAGCACCATCCTGGACAGAGGAGACGCCCAAGGGCTGAGCCTGGACACATTCCTGTGTTTGAGGATGCTCAGAAAGGGAGGAACCAAAAAATAGAGTGACAAGTGGTCAGTGAGACAGACTGAGGGCAGTGAGCAAGGGGACTGGGAAGCAATGTCAACCTGCTACTTCTTAACCTGTCTTCAAGAAGTCTTGCTGGGAAATGACTGAAATATCTCTAATTTTCTACACATAGAAAGTTTAGGGCCTCACAAAGGCAGTTACTCCCAGCCTTGAGTACCAATCTAGCACCAAGACTGTCCCACAGCATCTTTAAGGGCACACAGATGAATTTCCTGCATACTTGAGAAACGGAAGCTCTGAATTAGATTCCTGCATGACAAGTGCTCCAGTGAGAGCATTTTTACTGTGTCACGAGACCATTAAAGCTAAACAAATAGAAACATTTCAGGGTACACTGGAGCTATGTTTTGAAAAAACTAAGTTACTGTTATCAAGCTAGAGGTAGGGAAAGGCAGCTAAGGCAGGTCCTAGACCATGATGGTACAGGGTCACAGTCAACTAAAAATCCATGAGGTTCCTGGGCCTAGGAGGGTATGACTAGGTCCACCCCTGCTCTGTGTTGCTTGCACTCCCCTGCATTTCTGCTTACTTCTACCGTGTCCTCCCTCTCCCCCACTTCCTTCACTATCCCTCGCTCTTTGTAAGTGTATACATCCATGTCTGCAGCCTCGCTCTCCTTGACACATTACTGTTTTCTGCCATAGGAGAGACTAAAAACAAAGAAGAAAATGAACATTTAGCTAATCTTTGTGGTACACATCTGAAATTCCAGCACTTGAAAGCCTAAGATAGAAAAAAAAAAAAAAAAAAAAAAAAAAAAAAAAAAAAAAAAAAAAAAACTCAAGTTCAAGGCCACCCTAGACTACACAGTAAAAACTTGAGGGGGGAAGGGGTGATGAGGAAGGAAGAAAGTTGTAAAAAATGTGAATTTTACAATGTTCTTCCTAAGTGTTTAGAACAGAACTTCTAAATGCTGTTGAGAGGTTCGGTGGGGAAAGGTTATTTACCATCAAGCCTGTCATCCTGATTTCAATTCCTGGAACTCAAATGGTACACAAAACCAGCTCCTGAGCAAGTTGTCACCTAACTTCCCCAAGTATTTGTATGTGTACAGACATATTGGTTTGACAGTATGAAAAAAGGAGAGCTTTAGCTAGGACCTTTGATCCCAGCACTCAGGGAGGCAGCGGGAGGATCCCTGTGAGTCTGAGGCCAGCCTGATCTACAAATCGAGTCCAAGAAAGAGAAACCCTGTCTTGAAAAAAACAAAACCAAACAAAAGAGTGAGAGAGAGAGAGAGAGCTGTAAGTATGCATTGTACTTGGGATTCAAATTTAGAAAAACCTGTTACAAAACATGAGTTACTAATGATATCCAACAGTATTTTAAATTACACAGAATTTAGAAAAAAGACAAAAACAGTTCTTTTACTCTTCAGAAGAAATCACAAAGTAAAATTGTGCATATATAGCAAAGATGATGTAAGCCTCCATCAATTGATAAATGGGTAAGAAAATGTAATATACACAGGGAATTAAATACTACTCAGTCATAAAAAGAATGAACTATGTCATTTGCAGCAAAATAAATGGAGCTGATGGCCATTATGTTAACTGAAACAATCCAGACACAGAAATATGATCTCTCTCTCTCATATGAAGAAGCTTAGAAAGTTGACTTTAAAGTATGAGAATGTTGAAGAGTAATTAATGGAGGCTAGACAGGATGAGGAAGAGGAGGATAAAAGGCTGAAGAGCAGGGACTACAACAGCTAAGGAGAAGAGATGAGCTCTCACACTCCACAGCTGTACAGGTACTGCTGCACACAACAACCTTATGAAGACCTGTGATTGAAGAATGAAACCTCCACGTCAGTAAGAACACATAAGGAGACAAATGCGAGACCAGCATACACTGTATACATGTGTTTCAATGTCACACTTTATACATATGTAACTTAGGAACTGTGGAATAAATATATATTCCTTGTTAATTAAAAACAGGAGAAAGAGGTGGAGGAGGGTAAGAGGAAAGGAGGGGGTACAAATGAAAGAAAACTCAGCAATACTAAACTGTAATTCCTCTTTCAGGAAGCTGATAGTAGCTGTCACTCCCTGACTGCTGCCCCTGCAGGGGTAGCACTCCCTGCTGCTACCATTAGATGGAAGCACCCTACTAGTCTAGCACCCAGATGTTCCCCCCTTTAGTCTTTCCTCTCAACCTCCCAACCTCAATAGGGATCATTTGAGATCAGAAGGTCCATCCTTAATCTGAGCCATACCTTCCAGTGGCAGCCCACACAACAGGACAGAAGGAAGCGTTTACTCTCTATGGGCTTGCCTAGGCTAGCCTGGACTCACGGTTAATCTACCCACCTCTGCATTTGAGTGCTGGGATTAACTGCTTTTTCCATAATTGAGGAAGTATATCTAAACTCAACTGTCATGCAACCAATTATCTGATCAAAAATACTTCTGAATATTCTAACTCATTTCTCAATAAAAATTTGAATATCAATGAGGGATTACAGCTAAAGTTGATGCAGGTCAAAACGACACTGGCAAGTAAGTGGCATCATAGAAGAAAGGCTGAGATTTCATTTTAGTGAATAATAAATAGGTGGTGGGAACTGCAGTCTTGATTTTCCAGGCTAGGAAAGAATGCTGTCTTCAAGATACAGGCTGAAAAGAAAGGCAGAAAGACTGCCATGGGGAAAGCTGTCCTCCTGAGCCGACTAGCCTCGGCTTTCCTGAATGGAATCTAATCAGGAATCCAGACGTGGGTCAAGTACTGAGAGGAGAGAGGCTGGGAAGGCTCACTGTTAACTGACAGCAGAAAAGAGAATGTGAGAGCCACAGCTCCAGCAGACTCCCGGCTAGAGAAAGGCACAGAGAAATCAGCCCATGACTCCAAAGGACTGCTGGTTAGACATGGACCAGGACAGGCAACAGTGACTTTTTCACCAACATAAAATTAATATAAGCCATTAGCTTATCTTAAAAATAACTGTTATGAATATTTTTGTTTTGAGTTATCAAAAAGGGATTTTTATCTGCATATATCATTCCAAAAACTACTTCATCATCACTGTGATGGCAAATCTTGGTTGTCAACTTGACTACCCTTGGAAGTGTCTAAAACCCAAGCAGCTGAGAGTACTTATGAGGGATTTTTCTTGGCTGGATTATTTGAGATGAGAGACCCACCCTAAATCTAGATCATTTGAGGTCAGGAGATATACCCTAAATCTTAGTGGCAGCCCACATAAAAGGACATTGAAGAAGAAAGCTTTTGCGTTCTGTCTGCTTGCCCTCACTCTAAATAGTTAGAACCTACTTCTTTGGGATTCCTACGTGGACTGAAAACTGGCAGCTCTCTAGGACCTCCCTGGGACTCCAACACCAATTGGGACTGCTAAACATCAGTCTCACTGACTGAATAACTACTGGCTCCTTGGCCTTTCCATCAGGAAATAGTCACTGTTCACTATCTGGACCACAGCCTGTAAGCCTATCTAATAAATCCCTTTCGAATATATATATTAGCTCATTCTATCAGTTAGAGAACACTAATATAATCATCAAGAGACACAGAGGGTGGTGAGACTAGTAAAGACAAAGCCTAGAAAGCCCCATGTAACCAACTCTTGTAAGAATCTTGGTCTAAAACCTGACAGTTCACTGACTGGAAAATGGTACATGCTAGCCATGGTGGCTATAAGAAACCTGATGAGCATTACAGACTATGTCCAAAATACCATTCTCAAGAAGCCTCCTGGCTACTTAACTCCTAGGGATTACTTTCTATTCTCTATGTCCTTTACCAAATATGTAAAGATGCATAATTATGAACCTACAAAAAAAAAAAAAAAAAAACAAACAAACAAACAACAAAACCCAACCTTATCTATGGCCATACCCTACCCCATCCCTCTCAGTAAAGGTTTACACTCCTTGTTAAAAATGAAGGCACTGGAAGAAGTGAGGTCTCAACTTACCTGAAATTATTGCAGCCCAGTACCACACCAACTATGTTCTTGCCTATGTCATGCACATCACCTTTAACAGTGGCCAGCACAATGGTGCCTTGGTAAGGGTCCTGCAAAGTGAGGCAAGCAGCTGAGCATGAGAAGGGGTCACCACGAAGGACCTCCTAGTTTTCAAGAGCCACACAGGTGTTGGCAGAGCATAAATACCATAACCACTTCAAGGGAGGTTGAAGACCCACAGAACAGCCTCTACTGAGAGTTCTGTGCCTCCGAGAAGTGCAAAGAAGGCCTCCCTAGAAGGTTAGTTAGCCCAGGAATTTCAATCAAGCTCAGGTTCTAGTATCTGAAAGAGTCGACAGCCACACATAGAAATAGTCCTACAGCTGAAGATCACATCTTTAACCCTGAAACTGCCAAGAGTTGGAAGAGAGAAGGAGTTGGCCAATTGCAGATTTCCTTCAGGTTTTGAAAGCTCCAGTGCAGGGAATGTAATTCTCTGAAATAGTTCTTCTGCACACTGAGAGGAAAATGGAGAGGAAATGTATACAAGGCAAGCAACATTTTTTTTAACGTGGCCAATTGCAAATTTAGATTAAAAATTTAGAACTGTCAAGTTCAAAGTTGTCTAACTTCTCAGGGCTCTAAATAAAGTAAAAAGGCTAGTGGCTGACTCTGATGGTGTAATCAGCAAGGATGAATGGACTCTACAAGTGGTACAGGGCACCACCAAAGACTTTTTGGGGAAGAGCTTTCTAAAAGTAAACCTGTTTCCTCCAAAAGATGAACATGGCCAAAAGATGATGCAGCAGAAAAAGAAAAAGGAAAGGACCAACAACCTCAAAAAAGCTTTACTGATGAGGCTCCTAACCCCATAAAAACAAGTGTTCCAGGCCAGCTCCTGAAAAGGCTCCAGGTCTGGACTAAACAACTTGCCTCTTCTTCAACCGAACCATTAAGCACTCTGGCTTCTTCTCTTTCTTTTTCCATGAAAGGGATAAGGTGGCCAACAGCCTTCTTCATGACACGGGCTGACTTTATAACCTGGAAAAAAGCAGTCAGACATCATTAGCAAACCATCACATGACTGCCAATGCTGACCTGTGAAGCTTCAGAACCAATTAAGAATGGCTGATTTGACCGTCCCAGATTTCTACAGTGAGCAGGATAAGTAAGGAATTAGATCCATGGGGGGCACCAATGAGGTGTTCAGCAAATGAGACTCAGCAAGAGGAAAACCAAACAGAAACCAAAGGTTATAATTTCTGTTTCTGAACTTTTGCTTAATAGGTTGTTTTTGTTGCTGTTGTTTTTCTGCCTAAAGTTCTTCTACAGTCTCTGAATTCTATGCATCTTTTAACTTCCATGTTTCAACACAATTCATCCCCAGCATTCCATAAATCCCCAGGTTTTTAACTCACTTAAAAATGAGGTTTATGAAGAGGTACTTCAAGTTTTTATATGCTTCTGAGCCCCTAATCTAGATGTTCAGCAATAATTTGTTAAATGATAGTTTTAAGTAGTATCTATAATAACAAGTTTCGTTTTTACTTAAAATGTACCATTTAAAGTGCCAATATGTTTTCAAGATATACACTCTTAAAAATGACCACGGTCATTGCATTTATTTTGATAGGCACTACAGTATGAGGTTATGGAAACGCAGAACGTGAAGATTATGGTGTTAAGAAGGTCTGCAAGTGTTCTAAACCCTACACACTCAACAGAGGGTCTGGCTAGGGATGGTTCCTAATATACCCAGAGAAGAAGAGACCAGATAATGCTCTCAAGCTCTGTCTATCCTGCAACCTCAGATAATACTCCAACTCAACTATTTACTGAAAACAGAAAAAGGAATGTGTTAACATTTCTCTGTTTTACCAACCTGAGGTAGAAACATTTTTCCCGCTCCAAAAAGATCACCAACCACTTTCATGCCATTCATCAAAGGACCTTCAATTATATTCAGAGGCCGGGGATATTTTTCCTGGTTTAACCTGGCTTCTTCAGTATCTTCAACAATGTGTTTTTCGATGCCCTAAAAGAAAAAAGAAGAATGAAAAAGAAGTAGAGGGAGGAAAACAAACAGAAAATATGTATTAAAGCCAAAAAACAAGAAATGAATCACAAGGATTCGTAAGAGCATGAATTCCAGAATCAGGCTGACAGAGTTTGAGACCAGGGTCTCATCACTCACACAGGCAATTTATTAAGTTTTGGTTTCCTCACTTATAGGATCACAGAAGTGCCAACCTTATGATTTTTTGATAATCACTGTGATACAATTTATTTACAGTGCCTAGTTATTAATAGGAAGAAAGCACACATGGAAAAAAAAAGCATTAGTGAAGACTGGGAATGTAGAGTGGTAGAGTATGTGTTTATCATGTGTGAGGGTCTAGGTTCAATCCTGCTAATAAATAAACAGCTCTATGAAATCAGTATCTGCTCAATGGGGTATGGTGGCACATGACTTTAATCCTAACACTCACATTCACGAGGCATTGGCAAGTGGACCTCTGTGAGTTCAAGGCCAGAGTGATCTACATAGTAAGTTCCAAGCTAGCCAGGAATGCACAGTGAAATCCTGCCTCAAATAAATAAATAAGTCTGCATCTTCTCTCACTATAACATTGCTTGGCTAGAACAGGGTTAAGTACTAGAAAGGCTCCCAGATGAAGTTAAAAACAACAATAAAAACAAAACAAAACAAAACAAAAAAACTTGGACCTTTCTTCCTCTGACTTGCCTGGCCTTTGCTGACAAGTCTTCCTCCAAAGCCAAAGATCTTCTCAGAAGGCCTAAGAATTAAAAGTTAAATCTAGAGCCAAAAAAATCACTCTGGAATATTCCAGACTCACAATAGAAGAAACAGAGACTAAGACATTATTTATCTTACCTAAAATTCTATCTATTATAGAAGAGCCACTGCCTGACCAAGAGCTACCTGCTGACTGACCAAAGAAACCTGGTATAGAGAGGATTCTTACCTCAGAACTACTAATTGGGCCAGGGAAGTCCTTGTTGTGTATGTGGGCCTACCCTGTACAATAACCACTGACTTCCAGAGCATCTTCCACACCTCTACGAAAACTGAACGCTGTCAAATGAGCTGAGGGCACAGACAAACAGACAGATCTCTCCAGGTTAAAATTCAATGGTCAAAAGTCTAAGGCATCTCTCCCTCCAACTACTGGCAGGCAGCAATGGCACCAGAGAGACAGGCTCTGGTACTCACCTTCACAAGGGCATACTCAAGGCGTTCTTCAATGGAGCCATTCCTCCACTCATCTGTCTGGATGACTTTCTTCCCTCCTTTGCCATGAGTCTAAATTAAAATTAAGACCAAGAAGTAGGTACAAATGGCATATAGTGAACTATTTGCAGCAAATAGAGAAAAAAAAAAAAAAAATCAGTGTCTTATTCTTTCTGCAAGTTTCCAGACCCCAGGGTGTTTAGCATTAATCAAATCTGAAGTAAATGTTGAAAAGAAAAATAAAGAAATCTTTTAAAATCTGAACTTTCAGTAGAGAAAAGGAATGGCTGTTATTTTTTCTTTCTGTCTTTCCTAAAAATTAACAACTGACATCAAAATATTTCTAGGGCATATGGTTAGTCTCTAACACTCCAGCCCTCAGGAAGGAACAACATCACCCACATACAACTGCTGAGAAGCTGGAGCCCTGAGCTGCAGTGGCATGCTCCTATAATCCCAGCACCTGGAAAGCCAAGTAGGATGATACTGAATTCCAGGCCAACATAGACTACATAAGGAAACCTTGTCTCAAAGAAATTCAAAAGGAAGAAAGTCTAGAGTGAAGGCAGAATGCTCCTGGAGGTGGACACACTAGGCCGTGTAAGATCATGCTTGGTGGAAACCATGGCTCTGTTCCAGGGAACAGCACCTGAGTGCTTTGCAGATGGCTCTCCTGGTGGAAAGCACCCAAGGAGAGACTCCTGTATGCCTGGCAAGGGCTGGTGTGACAGAATCTTCAGCTTTGGCTGCATTTCCTGGGACTGGCCATAGGGTGATCCCTTTCCTCTGGCACAACACTATGTATGCTCTTGGTAGCGTTTTCTTTTTCTTTGTCTGTATATCTTCATAATTCTAAGGTGGATTTATTGAAAATACATGACAGGATTGAGATGATGATTCCTGAAGCAACTCAAAATCCGAGAAAGTTTTAAGAAAGACAAAATAGAGATCATACAGTCTCTTGAAGCACATAATTATTCTCAGAAAAGTACATAGTACCTTCTGACTCAAAAAATAGTCCTTGCAAGAAAGAACAGATCAGAGAAGTTAATGAGTACAAATAAATATGAGAAAACAGAAAGGGTGGGCCAAGAGTCAACCAGTTCTTGTGCCAACAGAATAAATTTCCTTACCTTGTCTATGGTAGTACAGGACAGAAATATAGACACTGTCAGAATAGATTCAGATAAAAACTTGTAAAGTTCATTACATAGGCTGCACCTAGGTGTTTAAGATACAACATGCTAACCAGACACAGAGATGTGGTTAACTATGAGCCCATAAGGCTAAAAAATAAAGCTTATGAGAAGGAAACTTGTAAAAAAAAAAAAAAACTTTGAGAATCATTATCTAGTTTCTTAGAACATACCTGAGAAAATAAAACTGAAAGTGTATGCTTTGTGACTTTGAAATGAAATAAACAGAGAGGTTCAAGCTACCTGGGGCCATCTCCTTAACAACAAATTGATGGTTGGTCATCTTCTTCATTACACTGACACCACATCTCTGCCCTTGAACCCACCGGAGCTTGACTCTGGCACATGCTCATCAAGATTTTACTATATACTAAGGGCAGGAAGAAGAAAACATAGAGAAGGGAAAGCTCTAAGAGTGCACATCTGGGGCTGAATACGTGGAGGTTGCATAAGAGCAACATGGAAGTTTGAGGGAATAGAACCGCCAACCCAGATAGCAATGAAGGGCTTCAGAGAAGCTGAGTCTTGGAGGAAGAGACTCAGAAAAGGGATAAAAGCACAATGCAAGCATCCTGGCACACTAGGTAAATTACACTACCTTCTATGCTCTCCCCCTCCACCGAGGGTACCAAGTGCCCAAATCAGAAGTCTCAGCGTTTTGTAGCCAGATGGCTCAAAGAACAAGCACTTGCTGTGAAGCCTGATGATCTGAGTTCAATCCCTAGAAATCATGTAGACAGAAGGAAAGAACTGACTCCAAAGCTGTCAGATTACCACATGTATGTCTGCAGGCTCTGGAAGGCAGGGCACCACTCCTACCACTCAGACCCTCGAAGTCAGGCAGAGCACAGAGAGGGAGGGCGTGGTGAACTTTAGGCAATGCTTCAATGATGGACCAGAACCGACACTGCTGGAGTAACCTCTATGCAGGATAGGACAGGCCAAGTCACAGAAATTCATTCTGGACGTAAAGCTTCACACAAAGGTAGGAAGGGAGAAGACAGTATTCAAAGTCCTGTAGCCAGAGTCATATTCAAAGTACTGTTTTTGAAACTCAGGAGAGAAATGTGCTCATATTTATGATGAAGGCCTGATCACAGGAAGAGAGGACAAATATAAAACCATTACATTACAATGAGAGTGAAGGACAGACAAAAGGAATTAGGAAGAATGCCAAGGTGGTAAGGAGAATACTGATTAATAGGGTACTTCAGAAAATCTAGACAAGAAATAATTAAGGAAAAGCCCACTTAAGGCTCATATTCCCATCACTGATACATATAATAACACAGTCAAAACAATTCATGACTTGGGGAAGTTTCCTTATTAAAACAGGAGACTGTTCAAACATTCTAGAAAAAAATAGCTTACCACATTTGTAAAGGAGTAAAGGAAATTTGGATACAGACAATGGTAAGTAAAAACACAAAGGCCAGTAAAGATTTCACTCAAGTGAAAACATCTACCCCATACCTGACAGCTGTTACCTATTACCTGATTAACTTGATCCAAAAAAAATCAATACTTAGAATGAAACAATCATTTCAGAAGTACAAGGAGCACACCAAGACCATCTTACTTTTAATCAGCTATTTAAAAGGACATTCATAATGCAAAGACAAAACTGGGGGACTGGGGATATAGCTCAGTGGAAGAACACTTACCTGGCTGGCATGTTCAAATGCTGGGGCTCAGTTCCCAACACACACACCCACACACACCCACACACACCCACACACACCCACACACACACACACACACACACTTACAACAAAGATAATATAATACAATGCACAAGTTTTATGGTGCCAAACTAGAGTGTTCATCCCTTCTAGTGTTTATAAACTGGAAGGAACTCTACATGCTACTAGAGAAGAAAGGTAATCACCAACCTTGCCACAAGCATTGCGATCTACAATGGTGACCTGCCTGTATGATTTACTGGTGCAGCAATGGAACAAACATTATGGGTAAGAGAAACCAGCCATCTTTGGTTAGATTTTAAGGCCTACTCTTTGAGATGGAACCCATGCCTGGGTGGTCAAGAACCTGAAACTAGATGATAGGCAAACTACTATACTTCTGCTCTACCTGAACCAAACACTGTTCTGCTCAGTGTCTCACTCAACCACCATCAGAGAGTATTTCTCTTGCAGTTGATGGGAACTAACACAGAGACCCACAACTGAAAAATGTGCAGAGTGAAAAACTTTGGAACACTTAGTCCCTAAATGGATTGTCTTCATTAAACCCTCTGCTCAGGGCTTAGGGAGATAGGAAGAGAAGGCAGAAAGATTGTAAGAACCAGAGGGGATAAAAGACACCGAACAGGCCTGACACACAAATGAACTCATATAGACTGTGGCAGCATGCAAGAGCCTGAATAGGGTCAAACCAGATGAGATCATAGCACTGAGACAGGTTAGTGGACACAAGATCCCATCCCTAAACAATTAACAATTGTTTGCAAAGGAAAAATTAGTTTTCTCCAATGGAGTCTCACTGGGTATATAAAGCACTTAAGGATAGGCCTCATGCTCAGCAGCAGATGGCTAACACAAAACAAATGTTACCGTTATATTTTGTTTTACTTTTGTTTCATATTGCTTTGTTTAAGCTTTTTTTTTTTTTTAATCTTACTGGTAGTCTTTTGCTTGTATATTATGGTTTCCGATTTTGTGTTTCTATGGGTTTTGTGTGTGTGAGTATGTGTGTGATTCTTGTGGGTTTTTTTCTTATTTAGCCTTTATTAGTAGTATTTGTATGCTTTCTAAAGAGAGAAAGAAGGCATGAAGTTGGACAGGTGAGGTGGTAGAAAAGATCTGAAAGAAGTTGGAGAAGGGGAAACCATGATCAGAATATAGTGTATGAAAAAATTATTTCCAATAATAAAATGTACATGTGCACATGAAAGCGTATATATTAAAAATGACTGGAAGTTGTAATAAAACCTCATCATACAGTGGTTAACTTCAGGTGGTAAGAGTGTGAGTGATTTTGATTTTCTTCTGATTGCTGTATTCTGTACTTTTTTACAATTTAATGTGAAATAGTGCACTTTAAAAAAAAATCAATTTAGAGAAAGAAGTCTGTTCAGAATACTAAAGTTGCCTAGACAAGGTATATTTCTCACTCCTCACCCTGTTGCAACGCTTCTCTAGAGAGCTTTTAAAGCCATGATGATGATTAATGATCCAGAAGTACAACTCTACACTTGCTCCTATTCTACAATGCATGAGTGATATATTCTACGCCAGAAAAAGCCACCCACTGGACAACTTTTTCCTTTACCTGAGCATATCGTAAGAGTTTCTCAGTAGCTTCAGAGTCTTTGTTCCAGATGAGATCTTCACAGAGCTGAAGAAGGTCCTTATGGATATCATCGTACACAGGGAGGTTGCCCGCATTGACTATCCCCATGTCCATACCAAACTAAGGGCAAAAAAGAAAAATGAGGATTTCCACTGATATCCTAAATCACGGATCAGAGAAAATATTCTACAACATAGCTGGTCACTATTTAACTCTGCTGTAGTCTAAAAGCAGCAGGACACAGGTGACGGGGTGAGTGCGTGTGAGGACATTTGTTCCACTGAAGCTTCATTTAAGGGAGACAGAAGCAGGTCAGTTATTCTGCAGGACTCAGCTTGTAAGCCCTGCTGTAAATCAAAGTTAGCGTGACATCACTTTTGTTTCAATTCTTTGAAAATTCTTGTGCGTGTTTACAATGTATGGGTACACATATACCATGGTACGTGTATGGAGGTCAGAGGACAACTTTGGGTGTTGTTCTTGCCTTTCATCTTGTTTCTGACAAGGTCTCTCTCTTTCTTGCCTTTCATCTTGTTTCAGACAGGGTCTCTCATTGAATATGCCATGCTAGCTGGCTCTACAGTCTTCCAAGGATTTTGTCTCCATCTCTCATTCAACAGTAGGTGCTACTACTACACTAAGTTTCACACAAGCTCTAAAATTTCAACTCAAGTCCTCAACCTGTGCAGTGAACACTTTACCCACAGCCATCTTCCCAGCACCCAAAGTTGGTTTCACCATACCTTGATTGCATGGTAAAGGAAAACACCATGCATTGCTTCTCGAATGGCTTCCATCCCTCGGAAGGAGAAGGACAAGTTGGAAAGACCTCCACTTATTCTGACTCCTGGTAATGTGTCCTGGCAAAAATGAAAAAGCATGAAAAGATTCTATTTTGCCAAAAGCCACATGTACATAATAAAATAATAAAATAAATAAAAAATAAACTAAAATAAAATAAAAAGTAAGAAAGTCCAAAGTAACTGAGCTTGCCATTGCACAAAGCCCAGTCGGCCACACACTGTACGTGTACTCTGGCTCCTCTTCTATCACATAAGCCCACCACCTTTACAGTGTCAGGGAGGCACTGTTCATAAACAGTGTTTTCTGCTAAACTTTAATCTCTGCAGAAAAAATACAAAATCCTCTTTCATCTCTGACTACCTCTTTAATGACCATGGTAAGGTACAGCAATAAGAGTTACATAAAATATTTTCTGGATAAACGACGGGGCAAAGAAACAGAAAGCAAAAGACTGGGTGCATGCCTCTACAAATGTGCATGTGCATACATTCCTGACCCTTTCAGAGCCGGAAGGCCTCAATAGCTTAAATAAACAAGCTCTCTAGTTCATCATAAATCCAACAAATCTACAACAAGGGCAGCTGAGAGCCTATGACAACACCAAGCATTAGCCATGACAACAACAGTATCTCCCACTACAGGTATAGGCCTAAGTGTCCAGGCTTGCCACTGTCTAGCCACTGCACCCCCAGATACATGCTACAGAGAAGCTCAGGCATGCCTAACATGTTAGGTTGGTGCAAAAGCAATGATAGATTTGCACTGTTAAAATCTGTTCCTTAATGCTGATATACATTCTTGATAAAATTTGGTTATGTTATATACCATTTTAATGTGCAGTCCTGTAGTACGGGTTTTTTGCTAATTATTTCTTACTTGCTTTTAAAAACTTTACTTTCTATTATGCATGCCTGAAGCTGGTTCTGGTCAAAAGAAAGGGTCCAGTTCTTCTCCATGGCAATGTCTTACATACAACCAATGCTTCAAAAGTCAAGAACTGAGCTGCAAAGTTTTGCCTTGTCCACCATATTCACCTGATCACTCGCCAACATACTGCCATTTCTCTAGCATCTTCATTAACTTTTTGAAGAAAAAAAGTCTTCAATCAGCAGGACAGACAAAATTTTTTTCTGAACAGTTACTGAATCCGGAAGCACTGACTTCTAAAAAAATGCCTATTAGAAGCTGGGCATATGCCCAGCACATGCCTTTAATCCCAGCACTCAGGGAGGCAGAGGCAGGCGGACTGCTGTGAGTTCGAGGCCACTCTGTATACAAAGGGAGTTCAGGGCAGCCAAGGCTACACCGAGAAACCCTACCTGGAAAACAAACAACGAAAAGTTTGCATGTATTTACTTGGAGGAGTACACAGACAAGCCACAACGTGTGAAGAAGTCCCAACAACTTGCAAGAGCCAGTTCTCACCCTCCCCCATTATGTAGGACCTAGGAATCAGATTCAGATCATCACACTTGACTGACACCTTTACTTGCTGAACTATCTTGGCAGCCTGCAAAACACTTATTTTTTAATTCAGAGGATATATAAATATGTATATATTTTTTCATTGGCAAAAAAAAAAACTTATAATGGTTCCTATTTTAATTAACGAAGATATGTTTGAGCCTAGTTGTGATTTAAAATTCACTATCTGTAACTGCATTTTGAACCAACCTAAACACAAGAATGCTCACAATACCACTATTCAACACACAAATTTTAACAGTAGAATGGCTAGTTGTGATTCAGGGAAATAGCAGAATATTATACACTAATAAAAATGAACAAATGTAGCTATAGCAACACTGATGGAATTTAAAATAACGTTGATGTGGGCCTGCTGGCACTGGAGAGAGGGTTGGAGGAAGCCTGTAAATTTAAACCAGCCTAGGCTACATAATGAGATCCTCTGCCAAAAAGAAAAAAAGTTGCATAGGGAGAAAACAGCTTAAGCATTTTATGACTTGAATTACATTAAGCTCAAAAAGAGGCCAATTCATACTATGTGGACATACAACTGATCTTGTGACTCCCTGGTAGTTCTGTCCTCACAGTAATTGAGGACTGGATTAGAACTATGAAGGCTTGTTCCTAACATAGCAGCTGACAGTCTCTGGTACCACATTTATCATCTCATCATTTCACAGCCTTGTTCTGTGTCTGTTAAAGGCATTGGTTAAGAGCGTACACTGCTCTTGTAAACAGACAACAGACCATTGCATCAGGTAGCTCACAATCACCTCTAACTCCAGTTCTAGTGAACAAAACACCCTTTGGCTTCCTTGGACATTTGAATACATTTGTATGACACAGACTTAACCAAGCGCACATGAATTCTCATACACTCATGCGCGCGCGCACACACACACACACACACACACACACACACACACACACGAACACATTGTTAAAGATACCTATTAGGTACGCACATCTTAAATATTAACACTGAATTCATGGCCAGCAGCCCTGCAGCTTATGTCTGAATGAGGCTTATCCAAGAGCCATTTCCTCCATGAGGCACAACAGAGCTGTCCTGCACTCGTGAAAACTAGAAAGCATGGGCACCAGGACTGAAGGGCATTTTCAAACAGGAAAATCACAAAACTCAGAACAATATAATAAAAGCTCACTGGACAGAACTAACGAGACAGCTGCTTATAGAGTAAGAGCTGACTGCCTCCACGGTCATCCTCATCTAAGGATGTATGAGTCATGGACACAAGGCCATGTCCACAGGTAACTATAAAAGCACTGCGGGGATGACTAAGGTCAAAATTAAATTTTAGAGCATATACTGGCAAGCACAAAAAGCAATAACTAATTAAACTGAACACGTATGTAAGTACTAAAGTTATTAGCAAAATCAATAATTAAGTATCAGAATGAAAGGTACTTCATAAAACTGAGAATAAGGTATACCCAGAAAATGAGAGACATGTGGGGCAGTAGCCTTATGTCACTTCAGAAAAGTGAAAGCTATATATAGTTCATAACTACTAGAGACTTTATGTTTTGTATATTCTTTTTTTAAAGATTTATTTATATTATGTATATGAGTATTCTATCTGCATGTCAGAAGAAAACATCAGACCCCAATATAGATGGCTGTGAGCCACCATGTGGTTGCCAGAAATTGAACTCAGGACATCTAGCAGAGCAGACAGTGCTCCTGACTGCTGAACCATCTCTTCAGCCCCTGTTTTATATATTCTCATGAATTTTACACACCACAATTAAAATAGTATTACGTGAAAGATAAAAGTCCCTACATTTTAGAAAACAACTTACTAAGGGAAGGAATGCTACTCTTCTCAGCAAATCAGTATGTGTTAGTTCTAAGCATATGCTAAACCAAGGTGATAAACTTGTGCTGTGCCTTGGGAAAAGACAGCATATACCCAGACTTACTTTAATGACTCTTGTTGCATGAATAAAATTGACAGCATACAAGTTATGTTCCTCCATCCCAGTGCCAATGGTAAGGATGTTGGGGTCAAAGATGATGTCACTTGGATTGAAGCCCACTTTTTCCACAAGCAGATAGTAGGCTCGGGTGCACACACTGACTTTAATATCTGTTTCTGTTGCCTGAGGAAAAAGTAGAAATGTAATTTACAATAGAAAACCAAAGTGTTATCTATGAAAACAGCATATGTCACTTATTGAAACCACTCAAATTTCAATGACTGGATTTCTCGGAAACCCAAATGTCAAACTTCTAAACAGTCATCAACTTGTCTCAGAACAGAATCAGTGAAAGACTTTATGTTTTCAGTATCACAATTTTATTCTTTATATAAAACTTCATTCATATCTGGTATACTAACAAAGTGGCTTCCTAAAGACAGATACGATTTAAAAAAGCAAACTCCACTAAAGACAGATTAAAAAATAAGCAGCTGAGCATCACACCTGTAAGTCTAGCACTTGAGAGGGTGAGGCAGAGCTGTGGCAGGTCACTGTAGGCTACGAGGGTAAGAGTTCCTCAGTGTCCCGCCCCTCCCGACCTGCCTGCAATGTGCCAACCACTCACCACTTTGCTGTTGTCTTCCCGCACAGCAGACTCAAGGACAAGCATTTACTCCCCACACCCACCTCCCAACACGCTTGTCACCATTTGTCTCAAGTTGTAACTGCATAGTGGCACGCACCTTTAATTTCAACACCCTGAAAGGCAGAGACAAGTGGATCTCTGAGTTCAAGGCCAGCCTTGGCTATATAGTGAGTTCCAGGTCAGTCAGGACTACATAATGAGACCCTGTCTCAAAGCAAAAACAAAAGCTAGAAAGTTGGCTTATTGGTCAAGGGCACTTACTTAGGACCCAAACTAGGTTCCCATCAACCACAAGGAGGCTCACCTCTTAAATTCCAGAAGACCAGACTCTTTCTTCTGGTCTGCAGGCACTGCTTGCATATGGTGTACATACACATATGCAAACAACATTCACACAAAAAAAAAAATATCTTTTAAAAACTATAAATTATCATCATCCTTTTAACAGAATCCTAAAAAAACAAAACACAGATTCTAGCATGACTTAGAGACCATCTACTCCTGAGACCATCACACTTAGCCAGGGCCTCTCCTCCACCATTGGCCCTCTCTACTCACTGCTCCTATGATGTTCCTACCTTGCTGTTGCTACCTCAGAGCCTTTCCATTTATTGCTGACCTGCCCAGAACACAAGGCCTAAGTGTATTCACAGCTCACAGAGTCAACCGTCCCTTCAGAGTCTGCCTTAATCACTTCCTCCAGATCAGCACACTACCACCCTCCCCACCTGCTTCTTTCCTTGGGCATCTCTTTCCAGATATATTAGTTTGGCAACTTATTATTCTTGGTTGTTTTATTATCTATTATTATCTCCATTGCTAGAATGTCAGCCTTACTGTCTCACAGGCAGGGCTTGTTAGAATGTGCTTAATACCATGTTGAAGAGATGAATGAGTGAAGGGATCCCACTTTTACTCAGTGTTTCCCAACTTTGTCAAGGAAGCTGTCTTCAGCTCACCCTCCATGCCCATTGAAACTGCACTCTGGATTTCTGACTATTGTTAGCATAATGTGCTCTGGGGGTGAGCAAAAGAAAAAACTGTAGTCCTTTCTTGCCCACGTTTTCATATTTCATGGTACTAGTTACCCACTGTCACTTAAAGAATATGAAATTGAAGAATCCAGAAATTACAGGTCTAAAGTTTCTAATTTCATGCCACTCTGAAAAGTGTGATGAAGCCTCATATCTTGAACTGTCCTGCTCTATCCCACGGTATAGTGTTAGCTAATTTCTTACTGTTCCTAACCAAGCTTTACTACATAGGTAAGAATGTGTAGAGAAAAGTACAGTATAGGACAGGTAAGGGTACATCACTATGCTTGCTCTCACTCCATAAAAATACATAGCAATTGTGAGGGTCAGTTCTAAGTCAAGGTGGAAGAAGATGTTCTTGAAAAATGATTAATCCCACTGAAATATCTACTTCAGTCTCGAGAAACCTGAGTGATAAAAGGATCCCACTGTTAGGATGGAAACCCGAGGCCTACTAAAGTACTGGTTTTGACTTGACACTTCCTCAACTTTAGGGAGCTAGTATCAGTAACCTCACTTGATTGGCAAATAAAAAAGGCACACTCTGGTAATTTCTATCCGAGCTGCTGAACCATGTCTGCCTGCCTGCCTGGTACCATGCTCCTTACCACTGTGGACATAGACTAACCCTCTGCAACCATGAGCACCATATAAATTAATTCTTTTTAAGCTGCCTTGGCCAGGGTGTCTTGTCATAACAATAGGAAAGTAGTAAGATAGTGATATTCTTCTGCAGTAGCACAAAATGAACTAAGTCAGGACTCTTTTTCTCTTCCAAATGCAAAACCAGCTGTCTGTCCCAGTAACTTTGTGAATATGTCAACCATTACCCATTGGTGTAAAGACTGTACAATATATCAAATTTCCAGAAACATATTACCTACGTGTGTGCAAATCTGTATTTAAAGATAGCACACGTACATATTTGAGTATATAGACATATAGCGATGTCAGACCTAGCTCCTCCTACTGCTTTCTCACATGATAGCACGAGGGTGCCAGTAGACCCCCCCCAAAAAAAAAAAACAACAAAAACCACCCACTTACCTGCCCTTCCTCATCGAAAGCCATCACCACCACAGCAGCTCCAAACTTCTTGATCTTCCTGGCCTTCTCCAGGAAGTCCTCCTCCCCCTCCTTCAGACTGATGCTGTTGACTATGCACTTTCCTTGGCAGCACTTCAACCCAGCTTCAATCACAGCAAAATTCGAAGAGTCTATGCACAGGGGCACCTAAGAGAGAAGGACAGGAAGATCACAGGTCACAAGTCACCACAAATCCCTTTTGAAGGGTTCCAAAAAACTCTATTTCTTTTTTAAGGAAAAACAAATAACTTAGGGTGTTAAAAATGGGGTTTTAATGTAGTTAATTAGGCTTGAAGTTCAAATATAGAGTAAGATCAGCTCACAACAGACTGTGCATGGGCCATGATTTATAACTCAAAGTCAGGGATTCCAAGAGAGCAAGCAGTTCATAGTCTTAGGCCTAGTTTACACTCCAAGCACTTAAACCCTAAGGCAAACATTCTCTAGCTTCATGCATTCTACCCTGACTCATATGAAGGTTAAGCCTCCTTTAGGAACAACCCTCTGGCCAAGTTACTCAAATTAAATCTTCTCTTTATAAAAAACAATTCCTGAGCAGAAAAAAAATTTATTAGGAAAAAAACATATCTTATCCTCCTCCCTCCAAAATAGTAATTGCTAAAATTCAAAACAAACAACTAAAATGAACACATGAGAGACCACATCTAATACAGCCTCTGCTCCAAGACACATGAAAGGAATGATTCACTGCTACAAAGAAATAAACATGGCAGGATAGCTGACTTAGGACTATTGTTTAGGGCGGTCAGTCAGTCAGTAACTGACTGCCCCTCTCTAAGGCAGACAGGTCCCTGGTTTTACCATGCTCACCAAGATAAATGAATAAACAAGTAATGACAAACATGCACGGAAGGCTAAAATGCAAGACAACAACAACAAAACAAACAAAAAACAAGGAGGCTATCTCAGCAAGAGTGCCTGACATCTATGAGGCCAATACCATAAACAAACACACAATTATTAAATTGTTTTAAAAGGAGGGTTGGGAGGAGGGAATAGGGAAGTAATACTATTGTCCTAAATTCATAACACTGGTGGCACAAACCTGTAATCCCATTGTTTAGAAGATGGAAGTAAAAGAAGAAGAGGTTCAAGGCCATCCTCAACTACATAGTAATTTCCAGGCCAGCACAGGGTAATAAGACACCATCAAAAACAAACAAAACAACAAACAACAACAACAACAAAACCTCTGTCAGTTTTGCTTTTCCTTAGCACACTGTAATAAAAATGTTTATCTGAAAAGGGTTATTTTCCCTGTTAGGAATAGAGCGAGTGTGGCAGCAACAACTAAGTGTGTCCCTCTGAGATACAACAGTCGGCTCTCAGACTGTGCAGACAACAGACAAAACTCAATCTCTTGAAACCTACTTTTCCCAGATGCCTGTCAACAGCCAAGCTGAAGCCCTATCACTCTCCAAAATCTGCTTCAGGTGGACAGACTGCTGAGTTAGGAAAGCTCAGGAATCAGAATACAGGGAAAAATGAACCAGTTCCTGAGAGGATATACAGACAATGCTAAATGAATGGCAACAAACCCAGTAAACATTCTGGATTGTAAACCTTATACAACCTTGGCAATGTCAGGCTCAGAAGCAATGAAGTTGCAAAATCTGGTCATTGCACTGGGACCATCCAGCATGCCATCATCCATGTTGATATCCAGCACCTGAGCTCCCATTTCCACCTGCACTTTGGCAACGCTCAGGGCTTCCTGGAGGAGGAATGGGAGAAGCATGGTTAGCAGATGACTAGGAAGTCACAGGAGCTCTGTTACTGAAACAGACATGTTGGCTCCCTGACTCTGGGCCTGTCCCCTGCTCCCCAACACTAACCATGGATTACTAACCTTTTCCACACATCATCTCGCTGCTTGGCCAAAGGCAGCTTCCTACCATAAAGGATCTAAACTCCTGAGCCTCTAAGCTGACAACACCTTCTCACCCAAATGCTTTTCTTGGTTGGTCCTCACTGGACACTCTACCCAGCCAAGTATCACTTCTGTGTCACAGATCACATATCATTGCTAGCAACATAATCCCCTCCCCTTCCATACTGGTTCAAGCCCAACTCAAGTCTATCTCCTTCAAAAAAGTTCTGTAGAGCAACTATCCACACTCATTTAATCCCTCAGTGTTTACCCACACAAGTAAGGATTTTACTTTGCATATGAATGTGTGTCTGCATAAGTATATGCTGTGTGCACACAGGTGCCCATGGAAGCCAGTAGTGAGCATAAGATCCTTTGGAATAGAAGTACAGGGAGAAATGAGGGGCCTTCTGTGGGTGCTGGGAACCAAACTGGTGGTCCTCAGCAAAAGCAGTATATACATACTCTTAGCTTCTGAGCCATCTCTCCAGACCCTCAATGATATTTTCTAACTCACATAACACAGATGCTTGTTTGAATCTTCATTATAGATTTGTAGCTCAATAAATAAGCAAACATAAAAATCAATAAATAATAGATACTACTTTAGCCTGATTTTTCTTTGCTGGTTCCCCCCCGACAAAAGAAAAATAGAATGATTTTGTCATTCACTGTGATAAAATATGGAGACGTCATTGGGAATATGACAGAGGAACAAAGATACACAAAGAAAAAGGATAACTACACTAAAACTGAACTAATACTCCCAACCCAAAGGATCACAAATAATTTAAAAAACTGGCTTTAGACAGGGGTAGTGTATGCCTTTACTCTCAGCACTCAGGAGGTAGGCAGATCTTAGTGAGTTCAAGGCCAGCCTGGTCTACAGAGCAAGTCCCAGGACAGCCACAGCTGTTAGAGAAACCCTGTCCCAGAAAAACCAAAAAATTAAAAAATTGAAATTAAGATTGGCTTCCAGGCTGGGCATGGCAGTGCACATCTTTAATTCCAGAACTGGGGAGGCAGAGGTAGGTGGGTCTCTGTATGCCTGAGACAAGCCAGGGCTACACAAAAAAGGGATTTCAAGTGCTTAGGGCTGCAGCTTAGTGGCAGTGCGTACCTAATACACTCAAAGCCTGAGGTTCTTATGTGCGTGTGTGTGTGCGTGCACGTGCTTGCATGCCTGTGTGCGTGTGTGTAACAGTAATGGGGTGGGGAGGCAGAGCTAGGGCTGCAGCTCAGAAGCTGTAGCATTGGCTTAGCAAGCATGAGCTCTTGGGTCCCACCCTCCACACTTGGGGAAAGGGATATTGTTTTTTGTTTTTTGTATCTGGGGTGAGTTAAAAAATTAAAAAGTGTATCGAAACCCTTGTTCTTGAAGGGCTTATATCTAGTTGGAGGCACACAAAACTGTCATATTAAAAACAACACAAACAAGCACTAGTACCAATGTGGGGGTCAAATACCAAGACTATCTAAATCAGAGAAGATGAAAGCTGACCAACTTTTAACAAAGGTGTGTATCCTGAGAGGGAAAGTCTTTATCCCACCAAAGCAGGAATAGATTGGAGGAAGCAGAAGAGATAGAAGGTAATCAGCAGAGGTTCCAAAGACCTGAGAAAGAGATGCCAATATCTGATCTATTTCATCAGTCATAGCACAGGTGCTTAAAGGCAGAATGTTCCCAAACTAGCTCAGAGTTAAGGCATTGTTCCTTTAAGGGAAGCTCTCTCCTTCAAAGTACAGGGCCTTGAAGATCACCTAAGTCAGCAAAGGGCTCATCCACCCATTCTGTGCCCTCCACCTCCATTTCCGCTGCATCTCCCTAAAGGTTCCCATAGGCAGTTAAGTACATGGGCTTCAGAGACTTCCTTCTATCAATTCTATGTAAAAACAGCCTACGAGTGTTAGCCTCCCCAACTCTGCATTACCACATTTGCAGGTGACAACAAGCAGCTGGGCTTCATGGGACTGTGCAAATTTAGTGAAGATATAATGTGCTTAGCACAGTGACAAGGCACATAAGAAAACCTTAATATTATGTCTACCTGTGTACTTCTTCCTAAAGCAGTATCTGCCCTCACTAACAAGGCCATCAAATCTCAAAGCGCAAACAGATATCCAGAGAACAGACAGAAGAATCAAAATACAAGTAGTTCCTCTGACAACTGAAAACACCATCTGACCGTTAAGGGTCACAAAAACTTCGAAAGGTGCGAGAGGCAAGGCATGATGGTAGAGCAACCTTTCAGAATGTTCACGGAGCAAATCAGGATGGTACTGCTCCAAGCACAGGTAGAAAGGACAGACTGATGGTCTCAAGAAGTTTAACTGTACCCCACTCACAAAAAGAACTTTGAGACTCCATGGAGGACAATCATGATGGAAGTACATGGCAACAAGAACAGCAACAAGATGAAGGGGTAGAGGACTGCAGGCACCTAACACCTGCACTAGGAAAGACAACTCTAAGGGATGCCATGAAACAATAATTTGCAATTCCAAAAAGGAAGATAATCCCAATACTTGGGCAGTAGAGGCAGGTGGATCACTATGGGTTCACGGCTGGCATGGTCCACAAAGTGAGTTCCAGGATGGCCACGGCTACATAGTAAGAGCCTGTTTGGGGCAGAGGCAAGAAGAGGGGTAGTAGTAGGAGGTAAATCCACAGGCTAGAGAGATGGCCCAAAGGAGAAGGTACTTAATGCACAATCACAACCTGAGTTCAGATCTCAACACACACGTAAAGCCAGGCATCCCACAGAATGCCTCTAACTCCATTTCTAAGGGATTCAATGACCTTTTCTAGACTCTGCATGCGCACACACGTGTACATAAACTCACAATACACACACAAATAAAATGAGTATAATAAAAAAAAACCCTGAATCTATTCAGATCCTGAATTTTTTTTTTTTTTAACAATCATTAAAACTCAAAGGAGAATGAAATAGCTCATCTGGTAAAGATGCTTGATACCAAACCTGACAATCTGAGTTTGATCACCAAGAAGTAAATGTGGAAAAGAATCAGCTCTTGCAAGTTGCCCTTTGACCTGCACATGTACACAGTGGCTTGCATATGAACATCCAGGTACAAATACATGCACATGCACACACACACAATCTTAGTAAAAAAAATTTCTTTGAGGCAAGGTCTAACTATGTAGACCAGGAAAGCCTAATCTCAGAAAAAAAAAAAAATCTACCTGCTTATGCCTTCCCCAAGTGCTGGGATTAAAGATGTGTACCACCATGCCTCAGTTTAAAAAAAAAAAGAAAAGAAAAAGAAAAAAAAATTAAGTCACAGTAAAAAAAAAAAAGTCAACTTAAAACCTCAAGCTATCTTCTTCCATTTTTAAATTCATATTTATAGAAAAATTAATTCTATTCCTATTTCTTGAACATACTCTGTGTTGATTAAGCTTGGCTCTATCTTTAGTATTACAAAGCTGAAGATGCAGACTTCTCAAGGCAAGGGCTTGTTCATTTTGTTTTGACCTACAGATAACAAGATCAGCAGTACCTTCATCAGTTAGCATCTGATGTGGTCAGATGAGTAAGAATTCTCTTTGGGAGGGGCAGAAATAACTTAGCACCTAAAAGTATGTGTTCTTGTAGAAGACTCAGGTTCAGTTCTAAGAACTAACACGGCACTTCACAACCAGCATGCAGATCCATCTTCTGGGGACCCAATGCCCTCTTCTGGTCTATGTGGGCACCAGGAACACACATCGTGCACATACATACATGTAAGCAAAATGCCCATATACATAATACATAATTTTTAAAAAACAGGATTCCCTTGGCTTTCACTTCCCGTAGAAAGGTTTCAGACAGGCCAAAATGGAGCGTATTCCCAAATATCCAAACTTATTTACCAATGAAGGACTAGAAGCTATATCACTCCATGCCCCAAACGTAATGTTTTTTTGAGCATTGTCAACAACAGCTTCAACTCTTCCAGCAGCCCACCAATGCTGGCTGCCACCTGCATCCTCACATCCTCACATACTTCCTAGGAGCCCTGCAATAGCCAGAACAGAACACTTTGCTGACATGCAGTCCTCCCAGAGGCATGGCAATGACCCGGGGGTCTCATAAGGTTGCTCACTTCATAGTTTCCTGCCATGATGAGTTTAGCAAACTTCTTGGATCCTGCCACGTTACAGCGCTCTCCAATGTTAACAAAGTTGGTGTATGGTCCAATCCTGAAGGGCTCTAAACCTTAAAAAGAAGCATTTTGAAAAATTCTTGAAAATGCACATGGATGACATGAAACAAGCGAAATATCTGCAGCTAGAAGGTCAAAGTCCACCTGAGCAGATGGACAGGAGATCTGATAGGGAGACGGTCACAATCTTCCATTCTCTGAACACTAAAGGGCTACTGTGAAACTGTGCTTACAACCAGAAGTAACACCTCAGAGCTCTGCGCTGCAAATGCCCCTAGTGAGCTGTACCATGACATGAAGGAAATGTCTGAGAATGAAGGAAAGTCATCATCACTCATATTTAACTAAGGGCAAGGGGCAAGAGCCATGAGGAACTTCAAATCAAAGGAGGACTGAGCTTGAGCAGATCTTGTGCTGCCTCAACTGCTGTGAGTTCCTATGTGCAACTATTCTGCTGTGCCTGGAAAACCCTGTTTTGTTTTGTTTTTTTT
>NW_026587556.1:2959927-2961505 GCF_907164565.1 Psammomys obesus
GGGGGGGACAAAAAAGAACAAAACAACAGCAAAAACAAAAAATCTGATAAAGAGAGCTAGAGAGATAGACCAGTGGTTAAGAACACTGGATGTTCTTCCAAAGGACTTGAGTTCAGTTCCCAGCACCCACATAGTGGTTTACAATCACCTGGGAATCCAGTTCCAGGAGAGTCAATATTCTCTTCTGGCTTCCATGGGCACCAAGCACACTCATGAGTGCACAGAGATACATGCAAGCAAAACATTCAAACATATAAAAGTGATTTCTCTTCATCTGAGAAAGGATCATGGACCTTTCACTGGAAAAGAGGAAGCAGGTGGGTCCATACATGCGGAGCAGTTGACAAGTGAAGGGGCCTTCAGAAGCTGTCCACACACCAGGCAAGTGTTCCTAGATTTGTGATCTGCATCAACTCCTTTCACTGCCTCGGCTCCTCAAATTATGCAATTAGCAAGCCAGAATATCCTAACAGGGCTTGGTGCACTGTGGTACAAGCTCATCTAGTGGTCCACTTCTGCCCTGGACATCCACGACCACTTTCTTACATGCACAGGTTAGCAGTCAGTAGTGCTGCCTTTCCAGAGCATATACTGTTATTTCACTCTTAAAAAAAAAAAGGCCAGCTGCAACTGAATAGCTGCTACCCTCATAAGCACAAGAGGTCCAAGCCAGGATCCCTGATAATAGGGATTAAAGTGACTGCCGCTTGGGTGGCTTTGTCACTAGCAATCTCCAGTGCAGCAAATACTGATGAGCACATTAGACATGAAAGTCTTACCAAGTGTTCAAGGCCATAGTCAGCCTGGGCGATACTAGTGCTGCTGAACGTGTTTGTTTCAATGATATCTGCTCCAGCCAGCAAGTATTCCTGCAGCAAAAGAGAGTAAGTCAGCTGTCATGAACTTAGTGTCCTCGGCCCAAAAACAAACATGCCCTTTCATTTTTCTCACCGACAACCACCTTTTAACCAACATGTAAGACAATACACTCAAGACTAGAGATGTAAGCAGACACAAGGATTTCACAAAAAGGGATGTGGTTTAGTACATTAGCATAGAACATAAATTCAGACAAAAATTAACACAGTAAGCTGTGTAAATTTAGTTACACTCCTTAAACTCACTTTGTAGAACAAGTTGGCCTTGAACTCACAGAGATCTGCCTGCCTCTGCCTCTAAAGTAGAGTTCCGAGATTAAAGGCATGCACCACAATGACTGGCTTCTTGCCATTTTTTAACAAATGTTATGAGTGCTCTATCTGCATATACAACTGCATGCCAGAAGAGGGCATCAGATCACATGGTGGTTGTAAGCCACCATATGGTTGCTGGGAATTGAACTCAGGACCTCTAGAAGAGCAGTTAGTGCTCTTAACCGCTGAGCCATATCTCTAGCTCCCCTAGTCTGGCTTTTTCTACCTTTCTTTTTTTTAAAAAAAGATTTATTTATTTATTATATATACAATTCTACCTGCATGTACACCTGCATACCAGAAGAAGGCACCAGATCATTATAGGTGGTTGTGAGCTGCCATGTGGTTGCTGGGAACTGAACTCAGGACCTCTGGAAGAGCAGAC
>NW_026587556.1:2961605-2977544 GCF_907164565.1 Psammomys obesus
ATAAATATATATATATATATATATATATATATAATATATATATATATTACACACACACACAGTTCCAAGAGCAGTGGGTGGGCAATAACAAGAAAGCCATTTTCTGCCAAGAGTAAGTCTGGATGACAATATCAGCCAGCACTACAAGTGACTGGCACACCTGTGCACTCAGAAAACAGCTCTGTTCCTGAGACCTTCCTACTTTAACTGATCTGCACTGAGAACGCTCCACCCTTAACAGATCAAATTCTGAGATCAAAAGTTTCAGTCTGCATCTCCTACTCCTATATCTGTGTGTGTGCATGCACACACACATACACACACACCAAAACACACACCCCGGATCCCCGGATCCTCTACGACTCTGCTGTTTAACACCTGCCTTCCTAGTTTCTCTGTCTGGACAACACTCCATCTCAATCCGACTCAGAGCCTGAGTCCCTTCTCTGATTTTCTAACAATCAACAAACTCAGTCTTTCCTAAGCTGATGAATAATGTTTGCAGAACTAAAAATGAAAACCAATACAAACACATTTATAATAGCCATCATCAAGGAGGAGATAACTTAAGCAACTTTATTATGTGTCACAGGATACCTAAAAAACTACTGTATGTATGTATCTGTGACATGAAGAAGCCACCAAAGCACCATTAAACAAAGAAACACAATGTGTGAAGCATATTGCTATGGTCTGAATGTAACATGTACTTAAGCTCATATTTAAAGACTTGGTCCCAACTAGTAGCACTGCTTGAGGAGGTTGCAGAAGCCTTGGGAAGTGGGCTGAGCTGGAGAAAGGAACACATTACTAGCCTCTCTCTGCTCTCTGATTAGCACAATGCAACATTATCAATGCCATGCAACAAGCAACTGCTCCCTCCACTGTAAATACTACCATGCCTTTCTGCCACAATAAACTGTACCCTCTCTATGAACTAAAATAACCTCTTATTTCTGTTAGCTATTCCAGCAGAGATGACAAAAGTTACTTATACAAACAATCATTAAATTCAAAACATACATAAATTTTACTCATTTATATGTAGATACAAATGTGTAACAAAAAAAAAAAAAAAAAAAAAAATTAGGGCTGGGAGGTGATGGCGCACACTATTAATCCCAGTACTCAGGAGGCAGAGATGAGGAGATCTCTGTGAGTTCAAGGCCAGCCTGGTCTAGAGTTCCAGGATAGCCAGCACTACACAGAGAAACTCTCTCTCAAACACACCAAACAAACAAACAAACAAAAAAAGAAAACAAAACAAAACAAAACAAAAATTTAAGAAGAGAAGCATCAAATGACAGTAGTTATAAGAACAGCATTTATAGCAGTAGTCAAACAGAAATTTATTCTTATTTTTAAAAAAGTAAGAAAGGAGGGCTGGAGACATGGTTCTAAGGTTAAGAGCTGACTGTTCTTCCAAAGGAACAGTTTCATTCCCAGCATTCATATGGCAGTTCACAACCATATGTAACAATAGTTTCAGAAGATCAGACAGCCTCTTACAGCCTCCACAGGCACCAGACTTCCATGCAGTATAGACATACATGCATGGAAAACACCATACATACAATTTTAGATATCTATATATTTTATAAAACATATAATATATACACATAATTAATTTATATTAACATATATCAATTATATACAAGGGCTGTAGAGATGGCTCAGCCATTAAAGGCTAGGATCATAAACAAAAATATACATTGTGTATGTGTATATGTGTGTGTATGTGTGTATGTTTAAAGAAAAACTGAAAACAATCCTAAGGGCACCTCCCAATGCCATATAAAAATTTAAGATATGAATCTTGGCAGGGAGAAACATGACTTAGACTTCACCATACCCTACTAGAAGAAACAGATCTGTGCTTTCTCTTGCTGTACCCCACCACACACTGAGAAGAACAATCCATGATAAGCAGAGTAGGGCCCTTAGTAGACACCAGATCCAACGGCATCTCAGTGATGCACTTTCCACTGCTACGAACCGTAAAAATTAAATGCTGGGGCCTGAAGAAATGACTCAATAGTTAAGAGCACTGGGTGCTCTTCCAGGAGATCCACATTTGATTCCAAATTCCCACATGGCAGTTCACAACCATTAGAAATTCCAGTTCTAGGGCTGGAGAGATGGCTCAGAGGTTAAGAGCACTGCTCTTCCAAAGGTCCTGAGTTCAATTCCCAGCAACCACATGGTGGCTCACAACCATCAATAATGAGATCTGGTGCCCTCTTCTGGCGTAAGTGCAGGAAGAACATTGTGTACATAATAAATAAATAAATCTGAAGAAAAAGAGAGAAAGAGAAAGAAATAAATTCCAGTTCTAGAGAGTCTGACAGCTGTTTCTGGCTTCCATGGGCACCAGGCACACACATGATGCACATACAGTCAAAACACCCATACATATAAAATAAATAAACAGATGGATGGATGGATAAAATGATACACACGCATACATACATACAGATAGATAGAATATACACATGCATACATACAGTCAAAACGGCCATACATATTAAAGAAAAAAAGAAATGCTGTTTGAGCCACCCAATCTGAGAATTTTTATAGCAGCACAAACTAAGACACCATCTTTCAGTATTTCTTTTCAAGGCATTATTAGGCAAATATGAAACTCCTAATTTGTTCCAGGATTTTTGGTTTTTCAACTAAGTTTAAATGCCAAAAGGCCAAAAAACAAACCAAAAAACCCTACCTTTATCATCTGCTTATCCCAAGTGTCCAACATAGTATGGAAATTTTACTTGGTCACTATTATTTCAAACATATCAGATTCTTTTTCCATATTCTCTAGAGCACAAGCCATGACAATATGAAATCACCTGAACGAATGTTTAAGAGCCTGGAAATAACTCACCTTATGAATTTGGTAAATGACATCAGGTTGAGTTATACTTAAGATGTCATTGTTGCCTTTCAGGGGCCTCAAGTGATCTTTAAATTCTTGACCTTGAAAATTTTCTTCACTCAGTTTGTACCGCTGGATCATGGTCCCCATTCCACCATCTAGCACCATAATCCTCTTCCGAAGAATGGCTTCAATCTCATCCCGCAGGGTTTTCTTCATCTTTCCTTTAAAGAAAGTAAAAATTGACTTCAAAAAAATCAAAGATATAAAGGAGATGCAGGTAACTGGTATACACTTGCATAGTATGTGTAAGATTTCTAAATCTGATCCCCCAGCACCACAAAGGGATAAAAGGGGAAGAGGTGGAACTTTGAACTCACAATACAGAATAAGCAGAGCTCATAAAAGATGTAACTACAGTATTAGAAAATTGCTGTTATTGTCATTTCTAATACAATAAAACGTTTTACACATCACAAAGCAGTGATGAACCCCCAAATGAAGGTGAAATAGGCTCAGCTAGCTTTATTTCAGAGTTCAGAAAAAGTCAACAATTTTTTATGGGGCCTAAGACCATGCCAGGCTGCACAAGTCCTCAGGACTTTCTTTATTAATTCTATAAAGCTATTACAGTTGAAAACATTGGCAACTCCAATCTGACCTTTAAAAGTGTTAGCTTCAGCTATCACTCATTCATCTACAGCCAGAATCACTATCAGTCACATCATGGGGATTGCCTCACTCACCTCTACTGTCTATGAAATAAAAACTTCCTAATACCCTCAACCTTCACCTCTCTCTCTGCCTGCTCCCAGAAAAGATCCCAATCTTCCTAGTTTCTCGAAACTACTGGAAGGCCACAGACCTTCAGACTGGCATGAACTCAATTCAAGCCTCTTTTCCAGCTTATCATTTCAGTACCTCCAGCATCCGCTGATTCAGCCTCTGCTCTACATCCTTCTCATCCTTTTCATTCTACAAGTGATTAACCTAATCCTGTGCAAATGTCTTCTGTTGTAAGCACCTCAGATTCATCCTGCAGCTGAGCTTGCTGATTTAAATGTAAAGTGTCCCTAAAAGCCTCAGGTACTTGACCCTTGGTCCCAGATGGTCTTGCAGTTTGGGGAGGTTTGGGAGCTGCTGCCTTGCTGGAGTTAGTATGTTTCTGGGAAGGGTATTTGAGAATGTACAGTCACATTCTACTTTGTCTGCTTGCTGCTTGTGGTTGAAATGCAAAATGTGATCTTCCAGCTCCTACAGCCACACCTCCCACTTACTGCCACAGTTCCCTCACCATGATAGACTCATTACTTCTGGAACAGTAAGCCTAAATAAACCCTTCCTTCTGTAAATTTTCTTCATCATACAGTATCTTATCACAGCAACAGTAATAATATACAGTACCAACAGAGTACATGATCAGTGACACCCCAATACTTCCCAAGGCCCCAACCTACTCCTTCCCACCTCTGCCATGCAGATTTCTCTGTGCCACTCTTCAGAAATTACTTTCTACAGTCATCAATGACCTACTTGTTACTGAAGACACCAACCTTAGGCTCACATTTCAAACTATCCACCTGACATCTTCCCCCAGAATACCCAAACACTCAATCTAATTTTCAAAACCAAACTTGCTGTATAGTCTCACTTCCCTATTTCTGTGAAGGACAATGTCCTTCCCAGAAATGTAAACGCCAAGTCTCAATAGCATCTGCCTCCCCTCGTCCCTGAAAATAAGCACCTGCCTATTCAGATCATAAGCTCTAACAGTGTGGTTTCTAAAATACATTCCACTCTACTAAACATACTCACTAATAGTGATTTCCATCTTTAGGCCTTTTTCGGAAAAGTGACTTTCATTAAAAAAAAAAAAAAAAAAATTTCTTTCCTAGAGGGAATATCACGTTCACTTCCTTTCTGAAGCCAATTTACTAGCTAAGTATAGTTGATGAACTTGTTTGGTTTTTAGAGACAAGGCTGTGTGGCTAGGGCTGATCTTGAGCTCACTCATTATGTAGCTACCTCAAGTTCCTGACCTGCTGCCCCTAAAGCATGAGTCCTTGGAAACCCTGTCTTGGGAGGGTGAAGAGGGGAAGGGAAAAAAGTGGTACTTTTCAATGCTGTCTTTACTGTAATCACATTTCAATCAAGAAATCCAGACTTTGTTTTCAGTCTTAAACCATTTCATTACAATTCCATCTCCACACATAAAGATCCTGCGATCTTGTTTGCTGAGTCACCAGATAAGCATGAGACCACAACATCCACATGTTTTTCAAAAACTAAACAAAACATGATTTTTTTTTTATTAACTTGCTAAATTTTTCCTATCATTTATACGGAAAACTTCTCTGACTGAACATAAAGAAATTTAAGTTTCAAAAACCCAACTTGGAGGGATGAGAGAAGAGTCAGAGAGAGAAGGAATGTGTTTGTTTATGGGTACGTGCTGGGAACTGAAACCACTGAAACCAGGGACTTACATATGATAAAATAAACTACCAGGCCAGCACTTATTTTTTGTTTGTTTGTTTGTTTTTTATCTTGTTTTATGAGAAAGGGACTAACTATAGTCCTGGCTGTCCTGGAACTCACTATATAGACCAGCCTGGCCGAAAATTCAGAGATCTGCCTGCCTCTACCTCCCAAGTATTGGGATTAAAGGCATGTGCCACCATGGCCTGTCCTATAATTTTTAGGGTGAGTTTTATTCTATAAAAACTAAAACAAAAGTACAGATAACAGATTGGGAAAAGATTCATCTATGTCAGAAACTAAAAGAGATTAACATCTAGAATTTTCCTACAAAAATTCCCCTGTATAATAATACTATGAAGAAAAGAACAATAGGCAAAAGACAAATATAGCCAAGGGAAAGAAATGCTAGGCCATGGTGAAGCATTTAAAACATGGTGGCAGAAGGATCAGGTTGAGCTCAGCTACACAGCAAGTTCAAGGCCAGCTGTACTATTAAACAAACAACAACAAAAAAAAGTAAAGAGGAAAACTAGTCAAATAGATAAACAAATTTTTAAATTCAGTAGCTATAAAAGAATTAAAACAAGTTGACAGCTATTATTTTCAACAAATATGTATTCAAATTAGTGACTAATGCCAAAGAAAACCTGAACCGTCATGTTTGCTAGCTAAAATTTAACAGCTACAGACATTCTGAAGAGCAGCCTTGCAAGCAATGTAGACAGCAAAAAGCACTCTGAAAAGCACCCTTACAGGGCTCAGTTAAATTGACCATGCAGAAAAACTCCGGAATTTCACTCTTGGATGTATTTTCCAGAAAGAATCACCCTTGTCCACGTGAGAATGCAGAGGATACTAGTAAAAGTGGAAAGTAGAGGCAAACTCAGGAAAATTTCTTCCTATATAAAATGTGTTGGATACTCCCCAGGGAATAATACTACAGGGCAATAAATAGATATACTATGGCAATATAGCTGGTTCTTTTTTTTTTTTTTAAGCTTTATTTATTATTTATACAACATTCTGCCTGCATACCAGATCTTACTGTAGATGGTTGTAAGCTACCATGTGGTTGCTGGGAACTGAACTCAGGACCTCTGGGAGAACAGCGAGTGTTCTTAACCTCTGAGGGATCTCTCCCTATAGCTGGCTCTTAAGAAAGGAACAGTGAATGAAAATAAAAGGCAGAAACAATTAACTACCACATTTATGTAAATTTCCATTGACTATATACCATAAATAACTAAACCACCACACCCACAAATGCTGAGATCTACAAGGAAATATATAAATACATGACAGGGTCTACCAAGCAAGAGAATCATGATTAGCAAAATCAAATAGATAAAGAGAGTACACATAATAAATGAGTGAGAGCTGAAAACAAAACTCTGCAACTTAGGTCCTTAAAAGTCTATTGCTGGAGCTGGAAAGACGGCTCAGATATTAAGAGCACTGGCTGCTCTTCCAAAGGTCCTGAGTTCAATTCCCAGCAACCACATGGTGGCTCATAACCATCTATAAGATCTGATGCCACCTTCTTGCCTGCAGGCACAATTGCAGGCAGAATACTATATAAATAATAAATAATTATTTAAGAAAGAAAAAGTGTATCGCTAGCAGGGCATGGTGGTACATTCCTATAATCCCAACACTGTCAGAAGCAGGAGGAACAGGACTCTAAGGCTATTCTTGGCTATATAGGGAGTTCAGAGGCCAGCCTTGG
Organism: Psammomys obesus; assembly: GCF_907164565.1. NCBI lineage: Eukaryota > Metazoa > Chordata > Mammalia > Rodentia > Muridae > Psammomys > Psammomys obesus. The sequence continues at coordinate 2,968,688 of NW_026587556.1, forward strand.
CAAAATAAGACACTTTCTCTCTCTCTTTTTTAAAAATATTTGTTTATTTAATTTATATATATTGGTACTCTACCTGCTTATATGTATGTGTGTGAGGTTGCCAGATGCCCTGGAACTGGACCTACAGACAGTTGAAAGCTGCCATGTGTACACTGGGAATAGAACCTGGATCCTTTGGAAGAGCAGCCAACCTCTGAACCATCTCCCCATCCCAAGACCCTTTCTCAAAACAACCAAAAAAATCTAATCTTACATCATCCATATGTTTATTATCCTTAAAGAATAATGTACAATTTATCATAAGAAGTCATTGCTTTTTTTTCTAGTAAGTTACGTTTTACTAGGCCTAATTACCATTAGAGAGTCCAGTATTCCTAATTACCACCAGAACTTCTCTTAAATGTCCATCCCTTGGAGCCAATGAGAAGGCAAAAGCACTTACTGTGTAAACCTGATGACCTGAGTTCAATCTCCAGATCTCCACGGTGGGAGGAAAGAACAGATCTCCTGAGACTGTGACCAACATGTGCAATTCAGCATACCTGAACAACCGCACCACCACCCCTCACATACAAAGAAATAAGTAAGTGTAAAATTTAAATCCTCTTGATGATTATCCTTTCCCTTAGCACAGTGTGAGCATTCACTGAAACGTTACTCTTCTGTGCGGAACCAACCCTCTACCCAAAAACCAGTATCTGTGTTCAGTTCACTAGGTCTAGAATATCTGTATATTTTACAACTGACTAAAGCTGATGCTATACTTGATTTCAGCCAAAAAGTGGAGAAGTGATGACTATTCTGATTCTAAATAAAAGATTCTTTGACGTATGTATCTTTTAGGGTGAATAAAAGAATGCATGGTTTTGTAATAATCTCCAGTAGACTAGCAGAAATGGTTTCCTGTGGAATATCTATATGCATGTAAAGAGGTGCAATGTAGAAGAGTCCCAGGAACTTCCCTAGGGAATAAGCCCAAGGAGGCCACACTGTACTTCCCACAGTTTAAGTGGATCCTACTGTATTTACTGGGTGTGTTTGTTTTTCTTTTCCTGACTTGAACTGTTTTTTAACCAGTGCTCTTTGCATTCACAGCAAATATACCAAAGGATGAATAAAGGTAGGACTAACTGGTCACAGCGCCATCAGACGTTGAAGGGTAAGTGAGGTGGCACCTGAGAACTGTGTCAGACTGGGAATACAGCTCAGGGTAAACCACTTGCCTAGCACATACAAAGCCTTACAGCAGATCCCCAGCGTACCAGCACTGCAAACAAACAAATGAGAAGCAAGCAACTTAAAAAATAAGACAAAGATATAAGAATGGTAGTTTCTAATGTGTGAGCGTAAGTGACAAGCTACAGTGTCAGAAACACAGCCCCTTTGGAGAATGGCCCTAATGAGGGTTTGCAGTAGGACTTCCCATTTGCACAGGACTAAATGGAGTAAAATAAAAACATAATGCTCTTTTCTGCACTATAAGCAAACTACCTCAATGCTTTCTCAGCAGTTTTTCACTTTAGCTATTTTAATAATCTGCCACACTTGCAAGATACTTCTCTCATTTGGGGCCTCTAATCTCTACTTTGAACTGACTTGCTACATTTTATAGGCATCTATTTATGTATTATCTCATTTTTGAAATATATACTTCCTCCCACTAATTTTTAAAAGCCAGAAGAGAATTGAGCTGCTATCAATTCACTGGCTCATTTTTTTTTTCATTCTTCCACTAATCATTCATTAGCTACGCTCCTAAAAACATGCAAGGAAGAAACCAACAAAACACTAGAAGTTATAGTTGAAATTTTCTCACACAAAGGTTTTGCTGGCCCTCAAGTCTCCTTCCCCGTAGGGACACAATCAGGGTCTGAGGTTACAGTCTCCCTGCCCACCTGCTAGAAGGATTCACTCCTGGGATCCACACCCAAGCATTCTATGACCAAGCTATCTCTACATCCAGGGCGCAATCTTGAAGTTCAAGAACCTTAGTTCTTCCTTAAGAACAGTTAAGACTTGACAGTATGATAGGAAATAACGCAGAGGGGAACAACAACAACAATGAAGAGGCAGGCCAATCGCTCTGAGTTGGGAGGCCAGCCTGGTCTACTAAGCAAGTCCAGGACAGCCAAGACTACACAGAGAAACCCTGTCTCGAAGGAAAAAAAAATCAGTTGTAATCCCAATACACAGGTGAGAGAAGAAGAAATGTTTCTAAACCACAGTTAAGGAGGTAAGGGCCCTAGAACTTGGTGCTCAACCATGGAGGAAAGTGGAGAAGGGGGCAGGGCCAGGGGGAAATAAATATTCAACCATTTTCTTTCATTGCCTGCAAAGAGTTCACTCACTACTCAGCCTACTCTAAATTTTCAGAGGCTTTCTGCTGACAGCAGTAACTATAGTCAAAAGAAGTAATCACTCTTTTTCTGAAGCCCGACAGATGTTATTCAACTAACTATGCTATACCACTGTGAAAAAGAGCAATCTTATTTTACTGCACCAGCGATGTGCTGTTAGGAACTGTCCCACTAGTTTCAAGAACAGTTTTACCCGCCCTATCTGTCAGATACTCGCCGTCTTCCTACGGCTACACAATGCTATACCACAGTCACTGTTCTGTCTTAAAAACAAAAAGGATCTCATGTAACTACCCAGGCTGGATTCGAAATCATTATGTAGAAGAGAATAGCATTAAGCTTAAGAGCCTTCCTTCTACTTCCGTGCCTAGTTTTATGCAGAGCCAGGGCTTAATTTTAAACCAGGGCCTCTGATTCTCTTTTTGGTATTTGGTTTTTCGAGGCAGGGTATCCCCGTGTAGCCTTGGCTGTCATGACCAGGCTGGCCTCGAACTCAGATCCGAGTGCTTCTGCCTCCCCACGTGCTGGGATTAAAGGCGTGCGCCACCACGCCCAGACACCTCCCTCGTCTTACAGGAAATCTCTGCCCCAATTTTTAAGACACTCAAAAATGAAATTACACTCCCTTTGTGTCTTTTTCTCACTGTGGAAGCCCGTTCCACCAACATCAGAATCACTCGCGGGTACTACTGCACCGTCCATCCTCATCCCTAAGTACTGGGAAGTCCGGTCAGCCCACGGTCACGCTAATGCTAGAGTTTGCAGAAGAGCGAAAAAGGGAAACTGAAAAACCATGTGGTTCAACTATCCAGGCTGCCTTGGGGCGGCCTCCCGGCATCTGAACTCGTCTCCTGCAGACAGCGTTCCGTAAATATTTACTGAACACGAGCTTTACATCACGCAGAACTTCCCGGGGGACCCGCTGCAAGTTGCAGCGCTAAAGGCGACGCTCGAAGCCCCGGGACCGAGCGCGTGCGGGTGAGACCTAGCAGAGACCGCGGCGCCCCGGTCACAACAGAAGCACCCGAGGACCTGAGGCACCGACTGAACAGCTGGAGCGGGGCGGAGGCGTTACCGGGCTGCAACAGCGCTGGCGACACGCCGCCGAGCGTCCTCCTCCAGCCGGGAAGGCGTGATCGCCAGAGAATTCCACCGCGGGCGGCGCCAGCCAGCGCGGACCGGCCTGAGGACCTGACTGACAAGCTCCCTGACGCTCCAGAGCCGACGCGCGAGGCCTCCGGGTGCCGCGCCGCGGGCACGAGCTTCTCCCCGAACTCCCGAGCGCAGAGTTCGCCGCCACAGTGCAAGGCCGCGGCCAAAGGATAAAGGGAAAGAGGACGTGGACACGGCCACCCGGGACCACGGGGCTCAACCCCTGCTCCGTTAGCTCGCGGCTCAATCTAGCCTCCCGCGGGAGGGCCCGCCCCCTCCCCGGCTTGTGATTGGTCCTCATCAGCTCCTCGCCGCTGTGTATAGGCTGTTGGTTGCAACCAATCGCCCCGGGCTTTGTTCCGTGGCCTTATGGGAGATGCAGTCCTGGGTACTCCGTCCTTATGGAAACCAGAGCGTCTCTTCTATGGGTTCCGGAAATGCATCGCAAAGGTCTTCTCCAAGTTCTAGTCTAGGAATCCATACTATAGCATCGGTAGGCGACAGTGGTGTAGTATCAAGGGCCAGGAACCCAAAGTCAGAGAATTAATTGTAGCCTAGTTTTGCTGACACTAAATATCTAGTCTCCCTCATCCATAGAAAAGAAATACTAGGATGGAAGTGACTATTAGTTTATAGAATTGCGGTAGGAATTAAAATAAAAAACTGTGTGTGCACTGTGGAAATTCTGGGTTAGTGTAGATGCTAATAGTCACATTGCTAGTAAATATTTATTGAGTACCTATATGTAATGTAAAACGTTGATATGCACACTTGGATAGTACAAGTGGGTCAGTAAGGAGAACCCTTCGCTTAAATAATTAAACGTGAGAAAAGAAATGTCTCAAAGGACTTGTGGCAGTCTAAAGCATATAAGCACCTGGGTATTTTCTGTGAGGCACAAAAACAGGAAGATTTCTGGGTTTGGCTAGCTGCCAGCCTGAATGAAAAACTGGCGAGCTACAGGTTCAGAAAAAGATCTTGTTCTCAAGGGAATACGGTGGATAGTGATAAAGGAGCATACCAGAAGTTCTCCTTTGGGCTCTGCAAACCAGGGGCTCATACATCTTAGCACACGGATGTATGCATACAACCCACACACAAAATAGCTGGATCTTAGAGGAAGGTACAGTTTGGCTTTGAATTAGCCTCCTGTGCCTCACCAAGACCACAGCATTTTTTTTTTTTCAGATTTAAAGACAAAGGCTAGTTCAGTAAGGTTGGTCATGCAAATGAGTCTAGAAAAATAAAAAGATACACGGAGCCAAAAGTAATGGTTCAGGGGTAGTGATACAGGCTCATAATCCCACCTCATAAGAGGTGGGATTACACAACCCTCTGTTATTCTGGTTCCAAAGGATACAATGCCACCTTCTTTCCTACTTGGTACCTGCATGGTATACATACATGCATGCAGGCACATACTCATACATATAGAACAAAAATAAATAAATCTTTAAAATTTTTTAAAGGCTTGTTATGCACACAATTTTCTGCACACCTGCACGCCACAAGAGGGCACCAGATCTTGTAATAGATGGTTGTGAGCCACCATGTGGTTACTGGGAATTGAACTCAGGACCTCTGGAGGAGCAGCCAGAGCTCTTAACCTCTGAGCCATCTGTCCGGCCCCTAAAGTTTATAATAATATATGTAGCATCCTTGTGTATGAGATGTAAATGAAATGTACTGTCTTTTCTCTTTTTATTTCATGGGAGGCCAAAAGAGGGAGTTAGCTCTGCTGGAACTGGAGGTGGTCAGGAGCTGCCAGAAGTGAGTGGAGGCACCAAACCCAGGTCCTCTGTAAGATCAGCAAGTGTTCTTAACCACTAAGTCATCTTTCTAGCCTTTGTACTATCTTTTCTATCAAAGGAGGTTAAGTAAGACAAGTAACCCCATTTTTTGTTTTTTGAGACAGTTTCATGGTCCAACTGTGCCTGACATGGAACTTCCTACATAGACTGGCATCTGCTCCACAGATTCCGTCCTCAGTGCTGGAATCGAAAGCATGTGTCACCACATCCAGCTGACAAACTGTATTTTTAAAAATTGTAAAGAGGCTACCTGGCAGAAAATCAGATTTGTCCACAGTCAGTACTTGAAATCAAAACATGTGCCCAAGGTTACACTCCGTGCTCAAAATTACATTCTTCTTATCAATTGAGTAGCTTTAAGATAACCAGGCTCATCAGAATGTAAAGCCAACTTATGGTAGGAACAAAAGCCCAGTGGGATGCTCACTAACCAGGTGTACTTGCTTGCTTAAATGCAGTTACACACCCAGAAATAAAGCATTTTTGCCTTGTTGGAATACTTTGGAATGTGTGATAATTTTCTTGAGACCCCAGACCTGTTTTTTGCACCTTCCCCAAAATGGCCATATGTGGGAGGGAGGATTTGGAGTAGGCAGGAAAGGACAGGAGAGAGAGATGACCTGAAATAATGGAAGATTTTGCTAAGAGTATGAAGACTAATTTTCCAGTTATCACCTATCATTAAAACTTTGTTGATAAGCTAATAAAACAAAGAAAGGTCCCAAATCGAGATGCTTTATGAGTGAAAAATGAGAACATGACTTCTCCAAGGTAAGGATGAGGGGGTTTATTGTAAATATGAAGGAGAGTGCAGCCGAAGGCATCTCAAAGAATGCATACTGAACTGGGTCAAAAGAGGAAAGAGAGAGGAGGAGAGGAAGAGCGGAAGAGAAGAGAGAGGGGCAAGAGAGGGGACCAGGAGCCCAGAGTGGAGGCCCAAAACACATGTCCAAAATGGCAGGTTCATAGAGAAGCAATGAGAAGCAGAAGAAAGGGGAGCCCTTAAGCTGGAGAGGTTAGGTGGGGGCATGGTAAGAAGTGATGCAAGAAGCCGCAGGTACTGAGCGAGCCTTGTTCCGGGTATCTCTGAAATCTGGCACTCTGCAAAAACACTGGTAGAAATATCAGAGAGGGAGGTTACAGCAAAGTGGAGAAACCTCAGCTATGGGCCTCAGAGGCTGTCTGAGGGGGTTAGACCTTGGAAACCAGTGTCTTGTTGATACAGTCCAAAGGTTTTTACCTTTTAATCGCAGGGTGTTAGGTCTGACACAGAGGCTGGCATGAATGGCTATTTAGAAGACTAAAATAAATAAGATAAATTTAAGTAGGTTGCAGACCTGCAATATTTCATGCTCTAATTCATCACCCAAATTCTAATGAGTTAATCAGCCTGCAGAAGGCTTGGTTTGAAGGTGCAGCTCCCAGGAGCTGCTGTTCACCGGACTTAATCAGCTTAAATGTCAAACAAAGAGATAATTTGATAGCTGTTAATTCCTCTCACCTTTCGAAATGAGATTTAAGAAGAAAAAGAGAACCATGATGGCCATCTTATATTAGAGTGAGATGCTGCTTAAAAACCATAGTATAAATAACTAAAAAAAATCCATTTCTGGTACTGATTTTAGTTCTTTTGCAACTTTAGTTCTCTTTCGTCGCCCTGTTTGATCTGTCCTTAGTTTCTTTCCAATGGTGCCTGTCTTAGAGTTTCTATTGCCATGACCAAAAAGCAAGTTGGGGGAAAAAGAGTTTATCCAGCTTACATTTTCACAGCACAGTTCATCATTGGAAATCAGGTCAGTAATTCAAACAGGGCAGGCTCCCTGAGGAAGGCGCTGATGCAGAGTCCATGGAGGGGTGCCTATTGCTGTTGGGTTAAGAGTGGAAGCCGAAAAAATTCACTTCAGAGACAGAGGCTTAAAATGCAAGCTTTATTTTCTACTTGTGCAGGAAGGCATCCGGTTCAGAATCTGAACTGCATCCCCAAAGGGAGATTGTACAACGGTTTTAAAGGATGCAAACAGGAGTGGAGTGGGCTGTTGAGTTGACCAATCATATTTTGACACAAGGGGTTGAGCAAGGAAGTAAATGTGGGTGACTTTCCAGGTCACCTGATTTCAGGATCCTCAACTCAGTTATTTGCAGTCATGTCTGCTCCTGAACTCTGAACCAGAATTTAGGATGATAAAGGAACAGAGGAGTGAGCAAGCTTTAAATCAAGACAGGCAACACATTTACAACCTGCGTGTCTTAGCTTAGATAACAGATAATGGCACCTTCTCTCTTTACATCCTTTACTGATTAACAGACAAAAATGAAACATCTGAAGAAACAGGATAGGCATTGGGTTCCAGGGCCTGGAAATATGAACTCAGTTTTGACTGCCAGCAAGATGGAACTTGTTCCTGACATGGTTAGATCCAGAAAATTGTCTCTTAACACTACAACCTGGGACCACCAGCCCAGGGATGGTACCGCCCACAATGGGCTGGGCTCTCCTCCATAAATCACTGAAGAAAACACCCTACAGATGGATTTTACAGAGGCATTTTCTCCAACTGGGCCAGCATAGAGCTTATGGCCTGCTGCTGGGTCAATGCTCTATCCTCTTAACCTCTAAACCTCATTCTTAGTCTTCTCTATCCTCATTTCAATTCTTTTTTATGAAGTTCTGCCCATAATACCATTTCCTGGCTCATGCTGAGTATTCACAGGGACATTCTGCCTCCTGTGTAACTACTATTTGCAGAGTGAACCATCCTCTTCTGGTCTTGTCTTGCAATGGGCCATACAACGCACTCCCTATTCATCTGCCAACATGGCTTCCCTTCCAGGAAGTTCCTAGCCATACAAAAGAAGTTACTTATGTGCCTCATCCTTGACCTCCCAAGCTTTTCTTCTGCCCTTTTGTTTTCTCAGTAAAGAAGCCTAAACTGCTGTGGTGTGAACTTGTTTTGAAACAGGGATTCACATAGACCCAGACAGCCTGACTCCCTAAGAATGACCTTGACTTTCTGATCCTCCTGACTCTACCTCACAAGTGCTGACTGTACAGGTATGTGCCATCATCCCTGGCCACAACCAAGCATTTTGTACTGCCCAACAGACAACACAAAGATCGGTCCTGGCCACTCTTGCTGTCCAACTTCCTATTAACCTTTCCAGTGAGGGCTTTTCTAATTTCTAGGGATTTTGATTACTAAATGGCCGTTCCTTTATGCCACAGAGATCTCGGGTGAGGGTTCAGAATTTCTGTGACGTTTATAAAAACACAGATGTCCAAGTCATTGCCCAGACCTTCATGCTGTGGAAACTAGAAGAAAGAACTGGATGTATACAGGATTAACACATGTATATCTCCTGAGAATTCAGGACTGACCTGCTGTTTAAACATTCCTCCTGAGTCATGCACTACGCACCCTGAAGTGGGTCAGTTCCGATTCCCCATCTCAAGTTTGCCCCACACTACATACAAGTTTCCCCATCCCTCCTTTTCTTCTTCTTCTTCTTCTTCTTCTTCTTCTTCTTCTTCTTCTTCTT
>NW_026587556.1:2977554-2980585 GCF_907164565.1 Psammomys obesus
TTCTTCTTCTTCTTCTTCTTCTTCTTCTTCTTCTTCTTCTTCTTCTTCTTCTTCTTCTTCTTCTTCTTCTTTTCCTTTCTTCCTTTTTGAGGCAGAGTCTCATTTGTGTAAGCCAAGCTATCCTGGAACTCCTTATGTAGGTAAAGATGACCTTGAACTTCTGATCCTCCTTGTTTCCACCTACAGAATACCAGGACCATAGGCATGTGCCACTAGACTTGGTTTATTCCGTGCTGGGGCTGGGAACCCAGGGCTCTGTGTGTGCTGGGAAAGCACTCTACCAAATGAGCCACATCAGTCAGTCTCTGACTCTTTGAGGAAGGCAAATATAACACCAAAATGAGTATTTTCAAGTATGAGAGGTTTGCTTACAGTTAACCCAGTGTATCCTTTATGATGTGATAAACCATATGATAAATGATAATATGATTTAAAAGAACAGATGCTTTTTCTTTGACAGGTTTAATTGATAACTCATGATCAGAAATAAAAACAACTTCTAGGATGACAGTATAAATATTTTATTGTTTCTCATGGCTTATTTCCCTTCCCCATCTATCATTAGATAGTACTAATCCAATCTCTTGTTAATATTGTAGAGGGGTTAAAAATTTTTTGAGAAATGAGTTGACTGTGGACACCCTAAAGTACAAGTTCTTAGTTAAGAAAAATTACTTTCTGGATTCTTTTTCACATTTCCAGTTGGAGCAAAGCACCTGCTTCAAATGCAACAGTCAAGGTGAAAGGTCAGTAAGATTATCAGCAAACACTGGTAAATGAAAAAGAACAAATTTCTCGCTGTTTGTGGAAACTTTTCAAAGCCAAGGAAACAGATGTAGTCAGAAGACACATTGCCCCCTCTCCATTCACACTTTAATGGCAATTAGCAATTGTTTTTGTTTATAGCTCATTTCCTGATCATTAAGGACCAACATTTAAAAGGAGTTCCCACTTTGTTTGCTACAAGCTGTCAGCATGATGGCAACTCTCTCTTGGGGCGGGGTACGTGTGTGTGTGTGTGTGTGTGTGTGTGTGTATAGTTTTGGACAACAGTAATGGAAAATTAATACACACTGAACAGACCAGACACCAAGTGGAAAGTACAGATGATGTCCTGTGTCCTTGACCCAGACAGCCACACGGTGAATCACTGCCCCATTCAACTTGAAGTCCTTCCCTCTAGCACTGTTGACTCACAGGAGGAGTGCAGCAAAGGAGTGCAAAAGGGCCCTACCTCCTGCAACTGAGAATGGCACCCCTCTCCATGCTAAGGCATGACAGAGCTCCACCTGAGGCCCTATACTGCTGCCTTCTTGTCTTATCGGGAACGGCTATGGTCAGGTCCTTCTTTAAGAACAAACAACTTAGACACAGCTGTCTCTCTGCAGCTTCTACAAAAAGCTCTGGGGAGAAAACATGAGCATCATGAATCAAGAGACAGCATTTCCTTCTTGACTCCACCCCCATCTCTGGCAATGGAATTCACATCCCAAGGAAGAGTCCCTCTACCACCCCCAAATCAGACTGTCCAATCCTCTACACCGTGAAGAGATGACTGAAAACTCTACTTCAAAGACAGTGAGAGAGGGAAGAAGATGGCTCAGCAGTTAAGGAGACTCACTGTCCTTCCAGGAGACCAGAGTTCAGTTCGTGGCACCTGTGTCTGGTGGCCCAAAACTACCTGTAACCCCATCCCTGACCCTGTCATGCACTGCACTCACATACACACACCTACACAAACACATTTGCATAATTGAACATGATAAAAATTAATTATCCAGAAATGTTAATGAAGACCAACAGGATGGATCAGGAGGTGAAGGTGCCTGCCACCAAGCCTGACAGCCATCGTTGGATCCCTGGGACTCACATGGTAGAGGAGAAGAAACTCCCAGAAGTTGTCCTCTGACCTCCATGCACATGTCATCACACAGCCACATACATACACAATGGATTAAAATGTAATAATAGAATAAAAACCTATTTTTTTTAGATTTTAATGAGCCTGACTTTGGGGACGCGCTGTAATCTCAGCATTTTGAAGGTAGAAGAAGGAGCATCAGGAGTTTAAGGTCATTCTCAGCGATATACTGAGTTCAAGGTCAACTGGGGCTAATGAGTCTCTCAAAGAACAACAAAAAAGCTTTGTTTAATTATTAAAAGGGGGCCATACTGACATATGCCCATAATCTCCCTACAATTAGGAAGCTGAAGCAGGAAGACCATCAGTTTGAAGCCAGCCTGCGCTACACAGAGAAACACTGTCTCAAGAAAAAAAAGTTTTAAATGTTAAATTATCTTTTGCACAAACTGTTTTTCCCACAGGCAGGGCCATCTCATAATGTTTAATTCCACTAATGACATTACTTATATTTAAGTCCAGTAGATCTTTAGATAAGCAAGAAAAAAAAAATGCTAGCATCCCAAACATGCCCTCCCAAGGACAGCCACATAAACGTAAAAGGCATACAGATGTATTTTAAACATCAAACCTTTACCAGACCTTCAGTGTACCAATTTGTGATTGCTTCCCCAGTCATGAACCCTGAATGTTTTGGTTTCCATACTTTCACTAACTTCCACCTCTAGATCACCCTGTTTTCATAGGATTTAAGTGACCTGGTTCACTTAATTAAAAAACAACAACAAACCTACTCTTTCATTTCATTTAGCTAAAAATTCAGAAAGAAACTCAGGGGAAAAGAATCAGTATATCACAGGCATTGAAACTGCTTCTGCCTGACACAGGATGGGAAAGAATGAGCTGCAAGGAAAATCCTCTGAGCATGTGCACAATCATGTATGTACAGGGCACATGCGCATGTACATGTGGAAGCCAGAGGAAAACTAGGTTCTCTCCTTCCACCACATAGGATCCAGGGATCAAACTCAGGCTGTTAGACTTGCGGCAAGCACCTGGACCCCTGAAACATCTTACAGGCTCCTGGGCTTTTCCTTCCTTCCTTCCTTCCTTCCTTCCTTCCTTCCTTCCTTCCTTCCTTCCTTCCTTCCTTCCTTCCTTCCTTCCTTC
>NW_026587556.1:2980595-3028268 GCF_907164565.1 Psammomys obesus
TTCCTTCCTTCCTTCCTTCCTTCCTTCCTTCCTTCCTTCCTTCCTTCGAGTTCTGAGGCTCAAACTCAGGTCTTTAAGCGCTTCATAGACTGACCTTTATTCTTAGCTCCTCCATTACTCTCTCTTTTGTTGCTTGTTTCTGAGACAGGGTTTCACTATGTATCCCTAACTATCCTCAAACTCACTAGGTAGATCAGGCCTGTCCTTGAACTCACAGAGATCTACCTGTCTCTGCCTCCTGAGCTCAAGGGGCAAAGGTGTGTGCCACCACATCCAGCTCACCACACCTTTTAATAAACTTTGTCAAAGTTTCCAGGAAACAACCTATACTTCAGCCTTTATTGCATTCTGATAGGGTCAGGGGTTACAGAAACAGCATCAGAGGTCGCTTTCCCCGTAGAGGGCAGAGGAGAAGGCAGTGTAATCCAGGGCCCCGGGAACACTGCCTGGGCCCGAGTAAGGGGGCATTCTCTTGATGCAGTACTGAGCCTGATCCGGGGGCAGCTCTCGGCGAAGTTCCTCTGCCAAGATGTAGGGCTGGAAAATAAAAAACAAAAACACACACACGCACAATAAGGGGTGCAAATCAAACAGGGAACACTAAGCCATCTTAATATCTATGCATTTCTTATATTGGCAAGGCTTACATGTAGTGAGTCTACTACTCAGTGTCCCAGTTAATGAACAAACACTGGGTCCATATAGAGTGAGTCTACAAGGTGGCCAGCAGGAAATTCAGCATGCTTCGTAAAAGCACATGGGAATTATTGCCCATACTACTCATACGTGAGTGATAAATGTTCCAACTTAAATTTCCCACCTCATAGGTCAAGTTGGTTTACATCATAAACTGAGGAAAACATAGGAATGAGTCACTTGACTTCACATAACTTGTGTTTTTAGAAACACCTTTTCATGCTCTTGTTATTAAAAATATGAAAATATGTCACTACTAGGAAAAACACTTCTCTTTAAAAAAGGTTAAGATTGACATTGGGGGACAGGACTTCAAAAACATATGGGAACTGTCCTTTAGAAAGCCCTCACCCATGTTCTGGGATGAGCTTTACTCTTTCCCTGAGCTTCTATCTCTCTATAAACCCCTGCTTAATTCATATTAAAAATATCCAGCTGGAGAATTGGCTCCGCAGGTAAAGGCTGCAGAAGCCTGGAGAACACCGATCGTCCCTGGAACCCACATAAAAGGGGGAAAAGAGAACTGACCACACACACAGACAGGAGAATCCTTTGAAAGCCTGCAGGTAAGCTAGCCTTGCATACACAGCAGGACATAAAAGGTCTCAAACAAGGTGAGGGACAGACTGACATCTGAGACTGTCCTCTGACCGCCACATATGTTAGGGCCCACATGCATGTGGACTTACAGCTCCTACATAGTCAAAGATTAAAAAAAAAGAAGAAGAAAAACATGAAAAACATGAAAGAAAAGCTATGCAAGCAGACCTTATCAGAAGCCAGGATTCGGAAGGAGGCGATGACCTGCTCTGCGGTGTCCGTGTCTGCAGTCTCTCTGGTCATGAAGTCAATGAAGGACTGGAAGGTGACAGTGCCTTGTCCGTTGGGGTCAACCAGAGTCATAATGCGGGCGAACTCAGCTTCACCCTAAGGCAAGGGGGTACAGAGACAGTGAGGGCTTTGGGGTTTGAAAACCTAATGGAACTTCCTCATGGTTCTTTTCACTCTCTGGAAAGGGTTCCCCTTGTGGGTGACTTTGGTGCATTTCCGTCAGTTTTACATGTTATTCTGGCATCAAGCATGTCAGAAGGCTGTCCTTTCTGTAGCCCCTGTTGCCCTCTGGGTTACATGACTGTGAGGGAAGAGTCATCAGCCAGCACTTGTTCTTTAGTTTAAATTACCAGCGGAATCAAAGCAGGTCATGTTCAAAATACTCCGCTGGCCGGGGCAAACAAACAAAAACAGTGCTACATATATGCATATATATATATATATATATATATATATATATATATATATATATATATACACACACACACACACACATATATATATGTGCATATCTGGAATTCTGGTGTTCAGGAAGTTGAGGCAGAAGAATGGCAAATTTGAGGCCAACCTGGAGTACACAGTGAGTTCCAGGCTAGCCTCATCTGGGTTACACGTGATGTCCCAAGGGCTGGCACTACAGGTACATGTCACCCACATGGTTTTCTGGATTGTTTTATAAATTTATATATTTAATTTATTCTTACACTGCTGGAACTCTAACCCCCAGGTTACAGGCAAAGGCAGGAGGATCTCAGAAAGTTCAAAGCCACACTGGGCTATCAAACAAGACACAGTTTCAAAAATAGATAAATACATAACTTCTCAAAGGCTAATACAGCACTCACAGAATGTATTACTATAATCTGTCATCTTTCTTTTCTTTTTCTTTTCTGAGGCAGAGACTTCCCTATATAATTCTGGCTGGCCTGGAACTCATAGAGATCTGCCTGCCTTTGCCTCCCATGAGCTGGGATTAAAGGCTTGCACTATCATGCCCAGCCTTTAAAATCTCTTTTCTAGCTTTTAAAATATTAAAGAAAAACTCACTTAAAAACTCAGGAAAGTAGATGCCATTAAAGAGTACACTTTAAGTGGTTTCATTGGAATATGTGAGTTATATTAAAAAATCACCAGGAAATCTCACATCCTCGATGCTTTTACATTAAAAGCAAAAAAAAAAAAAAAACAACAACAACAACAACAACAACAAAAAACCAAGACAAACAAAAAACCTTGCTGGGTACAGAATGAAATGCATTTTAACTCTATAGCATTATTTTCATGTGGTGATAAGGAGATTTTCAAAAAGCATTGCCCTGTGATATGAGAATGAACCAACGGGAAAAGTGTCACATCATGTCCTATGGTCCAGCCTTGACATAATACCAGACGTTGGTGGAATTTCAGCTCCGGTCTTACCAAGTCATAGCCCATGGAAATGAGGCAGGCTCGGAAATCCTCGTGATCCATCAGGCCATTCTTCCTCTGTGTAAATGCAAAGAACAGAGAGAGAGAGAGAGAGCAGTTAGGGATGAGATGAACAGCTCTGCTTGACCCAGTGAGCAAGGTGGTTGAGAAAGGGTGACCTATGGCCCAGCTACAATCAGAGGTCATCCCTGATTTATAGGAGGAAAAGCCACCAGTACAAGAATGTTAGAAAAATAGTCTATTTAAACAGGGAAGAGGAGACTGGACTGTGACTCAGCGGGAGAGCGCTTGCCTAACACACATGAGGTTCCAGGTTTGATCCTCAGCACTGCAAAATAAAATAAAAGGAAGGAAAGGAAAAGGAGGTAGGTGCTATAAAGACTAGTTAAAAATGAAGAAAATCCACATTAAAGACAGAAAAAAGGAACCCGTCAGGAGCTCACTACTGACAACAGCACATACTGCAAACATTTTAGAAACTGGCTTAACCAATCTTGGAACTCACTCTCCAGACACAGTGCTAGGACTGAATCTAACCAGGGCTAGATGTGGTGGCTTCATCTGTGTGGCAAGCTCAGCTTCTCCCCCAGACCGCTTTTTCCTCTCACACAGATCACACAGTGATCTCAGCTCTGTAGAAGCAGGGTAACTGACGTAGAATCCTGGTTGGGGTGGAAAATGTTTCTGTGTACACACATGTCTGAGGGTTGTAAGAGGGACAGCTCATACCAATATGACTTTTTTGGCAATTCAGCTGATTTTGTTCACCCAGGAAATGGCGGGTTTAGAAAGCCAATGGTGGAGGTTCTGTCTCCTGTGAATGGAACCTGTGTCGCAGCTCTCAGGTCTGTGGTCCTAGCTCACCCCAATGCCAGCCACGCTGCAGCCCTGCGCGCTGCCTTATAGCTGCCCTGTCCGCTTCCCATGGTACCCTGCTCTGGCTCCTGCGCCTGTTTCAGAGCAATGACTCCAGGGGTCAGAACCCTTCTCTCTTCCTTTCAGATGAGAGCTCATGGCAGAGATGGTTACGTGCAGGCTCCCTGGCTTCGCTAAACTAGCTCCCACTGCCAGGGTAGGAGGACGGGCTTTCCTGCGATGGCGCAGGAAAGTACTGCTTCCCTATTGCCCTCAGAGTTTGCAATGACTGCGCCACTCACTGCTTCCTCCTCCCACACAGCGCTCGGATCTTGATGTTAAGATCTGCAGTGTTTGCTCCATCTCATATCTGCCCTTTTCTTCATTTTTATCACTCCTGTCCCTGAGCCCAAAGTTCCTTCCTGATCCCTTTCCTTCATTTCTCCAGGAGCCACATCTGGCCTTCTGTTCACTCTCTTCACTCCAACACCCTCACCCCCATTCCCAGCTGGCATCTTAATGAGCTTATTGGAAACACAGCTCTGGTCACACAACTCCTGTACTCTACGGCATTCAGCAGCTCAGATGTCCATTGGAGGAATCTCTCCAGCCACACCACCCATGGAGCTTCCATCCCATCTGACCGTCCTTTTTCTTATTGCTTTCTCTTTTTTTATTTTTATTTTTATTTTCTTTTTCTTTTTTCTTTTTTTTTTTTTTTTATGACAGGGTTTCTCTGTCTAGCCTTGGCTGTCCTGGAACTCACTCTGTAGACCAGGCTAGACTCCTACTCTCATATCTTCCTGTCTCTGCCTTCCAAGTGGTCTTTTTTATTTCTTGAGAGAGGGTCTCACTATGTATTCCTGCCTGGCCTCAACTTGCTATGTAGACCAGGCTGGCCTCAAACACACAGGGATCTTCCTGCCTCTGTTCCCTGCATGCCAAGATTAAAGGCCACCACACCCCGCCCCATTTTTCTGTCTAGTGAGAACACTAGAACATCTAAACATCTGATCTTACACCAACAAACCCCAAGAAAACTGTGTCCAATGCTTAATGTAAATAAACCTTTTCTACATTTAAAACTATTTTAGCTGCATTTGCTTACTTAATCTTTATGTTTGTATGCCTGAGTGTACGTGTGTGTGTGTGCGCGTGTGCGCGCACGCCACATGTATGCACGGGCCCTCAAAGGCCAGAGGCCTGAGTTACAGGTGGTTGTGAGCCACTGTGTGGGTGCTGGGAACTGAACCCAGCCCTTTTCAAGAACAGCCAGTGCTCTTTACCACCAAACCAGCTCTCCAGCCCAAGCAGGCGCTTTCCCTAAAGATAGCTAAGCTTTGATGTTAACTACAGTGTACTAGTTAAACGATCTGCAGGAAACATAGCAAGCTACATTGGTTTTATTTGTTTGTTTGTTTGTTTCCATTGTTTGTTGTGGATTTTGTCTCCCCGCCCCCCTTTCTCCCAGGCTGAGGACCCAAGCCAGTGCCTTGTGTTTGCTAGGCATGTACTCTTAACTGAGTTGAATTCCCAGGAAACAAAGTCAAAGCCTTGATACAACATCACTTGACATGATGCCGGGACTTACCACTGCTTGTTTGATAGCTAGTTCCCTTGGGATTACTCAACCAGTTTCCTGTGGACTTTCTGGAGCAGCAAGATTTAAAGTGACTAGCAGGGCATGATGGCATGCTCCTGCGGTCATCTCAGTACTTGAGAAGTGGGGGAGAGGGTGGGGCAGGAGGACCAGGAGTTCAAGGTCATCCTCAGTCACGTAGAGACCTCAAAGCCAGCCTGGGATACATGTGACTAAAACACTCAGGGTGACAGTGGGCCTGTTACTCCAGCTATAACTGCCTTTCAAACAACTAGAGAGAGAGAGAGAGAGAGAGAGAGTGGTACCCTGTCAAAGTGGTTGAAGGAGGCTCTGAACTCATTCATCTGCTCCTGGGTGATACCCTTCGCATCTCTCGTCAGGATCTGGGTCTCCACCTCATTGATGGTTCTGGCGATAGTTGTCAGCAGCAACTCCCATCCAACACGGATATGCTACCAAGGGGAAGAACCAACAATCAGCTAGGCTGAGGGGGTTTGGTACATCATTGTCACAGAAGGAGGGTGACTCAAACAAGCAAGAAATAAGCAGGGCTTGGCATAGGTTTCCTATACTTATTCTATTTTTTTATAGTTATTATTATTGCCAGTGTGGCAGAGAGGGCTGCATGTGCAGGGATGACGGGAAATGTTGGAGTCAGTTCTCTCCTTCCACCTTCACATGGGTTCCTGGAACCCAACCCAGGTTGTTAGACTTCATGGCAAGTGCCTTTTCCTGCTGAGCCTCCTCACCAGACTCTCCTACTTTAAAAAAATTTCCACTGTTTCAACTTTTGCAAGATTCAGTAGTGCAGGAAATATTGAGAAGTGAGACTAGAGCTTTACCGATGACAGTCTACAAAGTGGCACTTTGCATATTAATGCACATTTATTTATTTATATTACATATATTTGGAATTAGGATTTAAACCTAGGGCTTTGCACATATCAGGCAAGAGATGTACCACTAAACTACCTCTCCAGTCCACACTTTGTAGATTAAATATTCAACGTGGTCTATTTGTCACTAAAGACATCTTCCCACTTACCAAATAGCTGGATGGGTGCTGTGTTTTACCTGGTGGCTCCCAGAGAGACCAAACTGAACCAGAATGGTGGAAATGGGGACAGTCTTGACTTTATATATTAATTTTTAAAATAACTAATAAAGAATGGGTGTGGTGGCACATGCCTGAGAGTTTGGGGTACATGAGACCATTATTAGCAACAACAACAACAACAAAACCCTACTCAAAAAACAATGGGAAGAGAAATGAAGACAATTTAAGTTCCCCTCCAAAGAAGTGTAATGACATCAGTGTGACAATAATAATAATGTTGATGATGAACTATTGTTTGGTGCTTGAAATGGTTCATGGTGTTTAATAACCCTAGTGTTCACACGTACAGAATCTACCAGAAGCAGGAAGAAGGTGTGCAAAGGAAACCCCTGAGAAGGTGTCAAGGTCAGCGGCAAGAGCAGCCTGCCCGTCTGCCCCCCATACCTCCATGGTGTAGTTAGTGTGCTTGTTGTCGAACACCAGAGCTTCCTGGATGAGTTGGTGGTCGCCCTCCAGCTTGTCGATGTTGTTCTTGTAGTTGATGATGTTGTGCTCGTACTGCTTCAGCTGGTTCATCTGGTCCTCCAGGGCTCCTGTGATCTGGATAGAGCTTCGAGCGATCTCCTGTATGTGGGAGGCAAACGGGGTATGGGGGGGGCAATCAGTGAGTGGGGTAATCTCCCAGGGAGGCCAGTGGGGGTGGGGGAAGACATGAAGGCAGTGATAGGCTGGGCCTCTGGCTCCGTGCCGATGGCCACATCCACATCAGGAAGCCCAAGGCACTGGATGTCCCAGACAGATTAATGACAAGACCACAGGATGAAATAAGGTCAGGTTCATGTCTGTCTACGGAATGGAGGAAACACACACACATACACACACACACACACACACACACACACACACACACACACACACGATCCAAAGCAGGAGTAAGGAACGAGGCCTGCTGACATTTTTAAAGGGTCATGTCCTGAGCACAGCCACCCTGATCTGGTGCTAGAGGCACGGGACTGACAGACATTGGCAGAGCTGCCAGACAGATATGAGACCACTGAGGAGAATCTCTTATAATTTTAGATGTTTTACCTCTGAGATAAAGTTAACATTTTACCCCCAAAGAGAGACAGAAAATGCCTCCTGGCTATTGTTGAGAAATCGATAAAATGAAGCCAGATCCTTGGAGCCATTCCAATGCCATCGTTCCTTGAATATTCTAGAAACACAAAGTATGTGTGAATCTTCACCTGTCCTCGTTAGGGATGGATGGCTTAAAAATCTAGCTCCAGATTGAAATCAAACCTGAGAAAGAACTTTGTCACTGACAAGAGATGGCAGTGGGAATGTGCCTCTCCCTATAATCCAACCTCTCCAACAGCTTTTGGCATGGAGAGATAAAGGCCACAGACAATGGCGTGGGTAGGGCAGACAGAAGCCAAGGCAGGGACGTGCTGTTCTGAAGCTCAGTATTGATTCCAGGCTCCGGAAGCCCCAGGAAGGCTGCCACCTACCTCCATCTTGTTCTGAATCCAGGGCCCAATGGCATTGGCCTGGGCAGCAAACTGGCGCCTCAGGCGTTCATTAGCATGTTGGCGAGCCAGCTCCTCCTGCAGGGACTGATCCCGGATGGGCACCAGCTGCTTCACCTGTCAGGGCAAGGACAGCAGGGTGAGAGGCCATCTCTAGTCTCATAGCATTGACCGTGGGATGAGCTCACCATCAGATATAGGCCGCTTGGGTATGGAGAAGGAAGAAGGGGCAAGTGGAAAGAAAAGGGAAAACGTTTAGGGAACAGAGAGGAAAGGGAGTCCCCTGATCAAGGGACTAGTTCTGACTGTTACCTTGTAACAGCAAGGGACTGCTGAAAGAACAGCTTAGGGTTTTTAAGAGTCTATCTAAGCACCACTCCTCTATCAGGAGTTCTCTCGCTGCAGCACCAAGCCCATGGCGGCTGGGACCACAGTACAGAATCAGGAACTTGAAGGTCGTGAAAACTGACATCTTCACTTTCACTCTCCCTGCCTGGAAATTAGTGTTTCCTTCGTTATGGATGTGGGCATCAGATACACGCAGGATTCAGTAGAACCCATGACTCTCATAACAGCCACCGGGCATTCAGAAGACAACTCTGTGTGCTTGGCTCTCTCCTTCTACCTCTATGTAGGTTCTGGGGACTGGACTTGGGTCCCCAGGCTAGGACAGCAAGTACCTTCACCCCTGAGCCAACTCAGGGGAGGATTTTAAAATGTTTTCCTGACAATATTAATATGGTAACCAATATTTACTTTGCCAAATTTTATAATATTTTCTTTAAGGAAAATAACTTCTATTGTCTTTCCTCACAAGTCACAGAAGTTGCCAAACAGCATGACAATTCAATGCATCTATAAAACCTGGAAGGAAGGAAAGTCTGAGAGTGATGCTAAATTAGCTCATCCTGCATCCCAAGGTCTCCCTTCATCCCTCAACCCTTTTTCCACATCCCACACCCAGCTGACAGCCAGCCACCCACTTAATCCTTCCCTCATGCCATGCCATGGCTGCTCATCTCCCTCCCTCACCCCATGACCAGTCCCCACCCATGCCCCTGCCCCAGTCCCCCAGCCACCCACCTTGTCCCACTTGTTGCGCAGCTCATCCATGGTGACCGTGCTGTAGGGGTTGCTGGAGCTGATGCGGATGTTGTAGCTCTGGATCACCTTCTCCACCTCGTTCTGGATGGCCAGGATGGACTGCCGTTCCCCATCAGCCTCGGGAAGCGTGGCCTTGAACTGCTCATGGGCAGTGATCAGACTCTGCCAGGGAACAGCGCAGAGAACCAATCTGATGAGAGTGTCCGCTGTGTGTTTATTTGTTTTTAGGGGAGGTATCAAGTAGTCAGACTGGTCTTGAACTTGCTATGTAATCACACATGACCCTGAACTCCTGATTCCCCGTCTCCATTCCCAGCCTCTGGGATCACACACATGTATCACCACACCAGACTTTAGTGTAAACCTCGTGTGTGTGTTCACATGTGTATAGAGGTCAGAGGTCCACCTTGTCTTTTTAGACAAGGACTTCCAGGGCCTGGCTGCTCTCTGATGAAGCTAGTCTGGCTGACCGGCTAGTCCCTGCCCGTCTCCCCTTCCCTAGCACTGAACTACAAGCATATGCTATCATTCCCAATTTATTCTTTCTTTATTTTTTTAACATAGATTCTGGGAATTGAACTCATGATTTCGTACCCAGAAGGCAAAACTTCGCTGACTAAATCCAGCCCACATTATCAATTTAATTGGAAAAAGAATTACAAATGTATATTTCCTTTATATTCTGTTCTATCTCAAATTCCCCACAAACGGATTTTGAATAAACTAGGTCCTGGGTGCTTGACAGTAACTTTTCTCCCCAACACCAAAGCCAACGAGTCTTATTTATAGACTTATTTGAATGTTCTGAAGAAATATAAAACTAAGACACTTTCAATTGGCAGGGAGCAGGGTGCTATTTTGGAGGTTCTTTTGTGTGGGTGTGCTCATCTGTGGTTACACGTATATTTGGTGCACATGGGAACCAGAGGGCAACATCAAATGTCTTCCTTAATCTAGAACCTTGTTTTCCTTTTTTAAAGATTTATTTTATTTTTATTTGCGTGTGTGGGCATGCATATGTGTGTGTGTGTGTGGATATGGGTTTATGCATGACATAGAATCAATGTAGAGGTCAGAGGACAACTTATGAGAATCAGTTCTTTCCTTTCACCATGTGGATTCTAGTGATTGAGCTCAGGTCAATCAGGATTGGGGGCAAGTGCCTTTACCAGCTGAGCCATCTTACCAGCCCAGAACCCTAGGTGTTATACACATATTAAGGCATGTGCATGTATGTGACCTGAAAACAGAAGGGGGACTATTTGTGAAAAGGAAGGAAATTAGCAGAAGAAGTTGGGATAGGAGAGGGTAATGCAGAGTAAATACTTAAGTACAGGATATACTTGGACAAAACGCATCACTTTATACAACAAATATACACTAATAGAAAGAGTGCAAGTTCAGGTCTCCTCACTTGGATCTCTTCAATGCTGTGGACAATGAACATGTCCTGCAGGTCCTCCATGGCGCCCTCCATCCAGTTGTTGAAGGGTGCAGCTCTCTTGGCAAACTCCAGGTGCAACTGGTCAATGGTTTCTAGCAACTTCTCAGTTCTCTGAAGATTGAATAGAAGCAAGTGTTACCTCGGATTAAATAGGCTTTTTAAAAATCTTAAGACGTGCAAATATGTATCCAGATCATTAATGTAGGTCCTGTTATTTATACTAGCTGCTGCTGGAATGATGGTAAGCCCTGCTGGTCTCCGAGAGGCCTTCTGTGTTACTTTGGTTTTGGTGCTGGGGATAGAACCCATGGCCTCAGTTATGCTAGGTAAGTGCTCCATTACCAAGCCTATTCCCTGAGGGCCTTTTGAATTAAAGAAAAATTTAATACCATCCAGAGCAGCCTCACGTTTAAATTTTCTGTACCACTCCCCTTGAAAATTCACAGATATACAACTTCTTTCAGCTAAAGCAGTGATTTTTCTTTATTGAGACAAAGTCTCATGTAGCCCAGGATTGCTTAAACTTCCTTCCTTCTCTTTTCTTTTCTTTCTTTCTTTTTTAAACAGGGTCTGATATAGCTCTGGCTGTACTGAACTCACTATGTAGACAAGCCTGCCTCAAACTCACACAAAGATAAGCCTGCCTCAAACTCACACAGAGATAAGCCTGCCTCTGACTCCTAAGTGTTGGGATTAAAGGCTCACACCGCTATGTCCATTGAACTTTCTATACAGCTCAGGATATCCTTGAACTTTGATCCTTCTATCTCTTCCTCCTGAGTTTTGATTAGTCACTGATGGCCACAGCACAGTTTTATGGGGTTCTAGGGAGTGAACTCAGGCCCTTCTGTGTACAAGGCAAGTATTTTACCAGTCAAGCTACATTCTCTGACTTTTTTCTAGCATTTTTCCCTTCCATATTATGTTGGCATTTTCCAGGCATCCATCTCAAGTTGTGTCACCCTGAGTCAGTTATTGGCACAGAAGAGCTTTAGTGGAAGAATGGCTCAGTGGTTAAGAGCTCATGCTGTACTTCCAGAGGACCTGAGCTCGATCCCAGCACCCACACGATGGCTCACAACCATTCGTAACTCCAGTTCCAGGAGATAGGATGCCTTCTTCTGGTCTCCAACAGTGCCAGGCACACAAGTGGCACACAGGCACACATGCAGGTAAAATGCTCATACACATAAATTAAAAATAATATGTAAGCCTTTAAAAAACTTCCAAAGGATTTTGAGAAATTTACAGTGATTGCTACTTAACAAACAGGGCTTAGACTGTGATCCCCCAAAAGTTTTAAAGTTGCGAAGTATGCTTTACTGCTGACTTGCTACATTAGAGTGCAAAGCTACCAGCCTCCCTTGGTCCTCTGACTCTCACTTTTCACGTTCTTCTTAGGGCTCCATTTGCTGGACAGTGTTTGGTTGTCCCCACATGAGGCCATGGAGAAACACAACTAACACCACCGATTAATAATGGAGTCTCTAGTTTTCAAGTCAATAGAGCTTCAAGCTTTTCACCTCCAAAGCCTCTCTCCTCTTCTGCGTGAGTGTCCCCAGTCTATCCCACTGGTCACAAATTTTCTGGCACCGATCGTTGACGTTCACAGCATCATGATAGTCCAGTTCACTAGGAAAAGCAAGAAATAAAGATTAATTCTCCCAGATGGTTTGAAGAAAATTGATACAAGCTGGAAATAAATAGGGAAGAGGTGTGTGTATATGTTCATAAATACACATGTGTATACAAATGTATGTGTGAACCAATGCACACTCATATGTGACTACCTGAGTATTTTTATCTAGCAACCCCACTTTTTTGTGGGGGGATAGAGTCTTCCATTGGCCAGGGCTTTACATTATTTAGGTAGAATGACTGGCTAGTGAGCTCTAGGCATCTACCTGTATCTGTCTTCCCAGAGCTAAAATTAAAAGAACATACTGTCATGCTCATTAAAATATATATATATTATTTATTTGTTTGTTTATTTATTTATTTTTATTTATTTATTTAGTGTGTTTGTGTGTCTGTGGAGGTCAGAAGATGGATCCCCTGGAGCAGGGGCTAATGGCAGCTGTGAGCTGCCAGACGTGGATTCTGGGAACTGAACTTGTGTCCTCTGCAAGATAGGTCATCAAGCTCTCTTAGCCACTGAGTCATCTCCCAGGGCCCTGTGTCAGGGTTTTGAGCATGGGTTCTGGGTGATCAGACTTATATCCTCATGCTTACACAGCAAGCAATTTCTGACAGCCATCTCCTGTTACCTGCCCCTATCCCCACGCCTTTTTTAAAAAAGACCTAATAGAAAACTGGTAGGGAGGCTAGTGAGATGGCTCAACCACTAAAGGAACCTGCCACCAAGTTTGACAGCCTGAGTTCAGTCCCTAATGTTGCCCTCTGACCTCCACAAATGTGCTACTGTAATTACTACCTGGCTCAGACAAGGGGATCCGTGGGGCTTACTAGGTAGCCAGCATAGCTGAATCATGCAAGCCCCTTCACATTAGGAAATTCTGGTTTGTTTTTTTTTTTTTTGTTTTTTTTTAAAAAGTGGAGAGTGACTGATAGAAACATTTGAGAGTTACTCTCAGGGTTTCCCACCCCCACCCCACACATACACACATACAAAATACAAATGTAACAGAAAACTGGCAGGGCATTTCAGGGTTTTCTGAATTGTCCTCGTTGAAAGTATTTATCACTTGGAATAAATGATAAGAATTAACAAAAGTCATGTTAGTCAACACTTTTCAAAGCAGACAGCACTACTGTCTTCTTAATGCCTCTGGCTAGCTTTCTCCTCCTGTGTCCTCTGAGGCCTCCTGACAGCATGACTTTTATATGGAAACTACCCCGAAAGCCAACTATGTGACACAGGTCAGTCCAGCCGCGGTGGCTGGGACAGTCACATGAGTCATAGGGAAGGAGGTGTCCACTTGCAGAGTTCTGTGTCCTTGGCTCCTCCAGACAGGCACACAGCTTGCTGCCTACTGGATGACCAGTCCAGGAGGAGGCCGTGACTTTACCCAGCACTGAAAGACTCCTAAAACTGGGCAGGATGGAGCTCATCCATTTAGGGACAATGACACTGTTGTATGTCTCCAGTGTGGTATAAACAACAAAATAAAACAAAAGAAAGGAGCTTGAATGAAAGTTAACCTCGCCTCTCCTCCGGGATGAGTGTCTGAGTCCTGCATAAAAACCAACCACCCTACTAGGCTAAGAAAATAGCAAAAACTGTGGCCATCAGGAGACACGTGCAGAGCTCGTCTCTAAAACCAGGCTGAAATGAGAGAACTTTCCGGAAGCACCTTCCTCCCCCGCAAACCACTTCCTTGAGGCTTCAGTTTGTTTCCCTGCTTATTCACCCTTGAACTAAGGTAGTAGCTATTCACTATTCTATGCACACAAAAGTACATGGAGGTCAGAGGACAACTTGCAAGGGCCAGTTCTCTCCCTGTGTCCTGTGGGTCCTGGGGATTGGATTCAGGCCATCAGGATTAGCAACAAGCACTTTTATCCTCTATGGATTAAAATAAATAAATACAAAGGCATGCCCTCCTGCTATTTCTTTCTTTCATATACTCATGTTTATTGACTTTACTGTTGCTTGGCAGAGGAAATACATATAATTATTATCTTAGTGTTCTTCCAGAACATTCTGATAGGGACAGAAGCTCCCTGTCCAGTTCTTAAGAGCAGGCCCCAGCTATCTACAAACACACACTTTTCATGGAACAAAGGCTGACTAAGATTCTTATGTCTGCTTTGATTATAAACCAAAAACCAAACCTACCATCTGTCCCTGAGCAGCTGTACAACCCTGATACAAAATGGAAAGGCAGCAGATCTTTAAAGTGAAAACATTAAAGAGATAAATGTCTGCATGTTTCCATCTGATATGTCCCTTATGGCCTTGTGTTTTGAATGCTTGGTTCCTGGCTAGTTGCATGAATTTGAAGGTGATGGAGCATGGTGGCATAAGGGAGTCACAAAGGGGGCAAGGGTTAGAGGTCATATTCATCTCTGGCTCTACTCTGGATGTGCTGGCTAGTGTTATATCAACTTGACACAAGCTAGAGTCATCGAAGAGGAGGGAAGGACCTCAGTTGAATAAATGGCTCCATAAGATGGCC
This sequence comes from Psammomys obesus, assembly GCF_907164565.1. Lineage (NCBI taxonomy): Eukaryota > Metazoa > Chordata > Mammalia > Rodentia > Muridae > Psammomys > Psammomys obesus. The sequence goes on from NW_026587556.1 coordinate 2,995,279, forward strand.
GGTGGGCAAGCCTGTAGGATATTTTCCTTTTCTCTCACAATCTCTCTCCCACATCTCTCTCTGTATGTCTCTTTCTCTGTATCTTTTGTTGGGTTTGTTTGTTTTGTTTTGTTTTGTTTTGAGACAGGGTTTGGGTGATTTTGTATGTGTGCAGCCCTGGCTGTCCTGGAACTTGCTCTGTACCAGACTGGCCTCGAAATCACAATGATCCACCTACCTCTGGCTCTTGAGTGCTGGGATTAAGAGCATGTACCACCACTGCTTGGCTATATTTTCTTGATTAAAAATTGATGTGCGGGCTGGAGAGATGGCTCAGAGGTTAAGAGCACTGGCTGCTCTTCCAGAGATCATGAGTTCAATTCCCAGCAACCACATGGTGGCTCACAACTATCTATAATGAGTTCTGGTGCCCTCTTCTGGCCTGCAGGTGTACAAGTAGGCAGAATACTGTATACATAATAAATAAATCTCAAAAAAAAACAAAACCAAAAAAAGGTCTTAAAAAAAAAAATTGATGTGCAAGGGCCCAGCCCATTGTGGGCAGTGGTTTTGAGATGCATTAAAAAAACAAAAAACAGAAAAAAAAAAAACCTGAGGGTGTAGAGGGATGGCTCAGCAGTTAAGAGTACTTGTCCCTCTTACAAAGGACCTTGGTTCCATTACCAGCACCCATATGGTTGTTTATAACCATTCCTAACTCCAGTTTCCAGGGTCTAGTGCCCATCTTCATGGTCACCAAGCATGCAAATAGTACATATACATACACACAAACAGAACACTCACACATAAAAGATAAATCTAATAAATAGAAAAGCTGAAAAGGAAGAAAACAAACTGAGCAAGCCAGAAGGAGCAGGAGAGTAGGCAGCACTCCTCCATGGCCTCTGTACCAGGTCCTGTCTCCAGGTTCCTCCCCACTTAAGTTTTTGCCCTGAATTTTCTTCACGATGACCTGTGATTTCAGGATATGTGATCAGGACATATATGCTGAAATAAACGGTTTCCTTTCCAAGTTCCTTTTGGACCTGGTGTTTCATCACAACAACAGATGCTCTAAGAAACTAGCTCTCCCTGTTTCTTGGTTTTCTCTACCCTGACTGACTGAAATCCTTATGAAACTGTGAGTAGAAATACCCTTTTTCCCTCAAGTTGTTTCTGTCAGGCATTTTGACAACAGAATGAAAAGACAGGGAATGTGGGGAGATAGCCCCCTAGGTAAAAACATTAGCTACGTAAGTCTGATAGCCCAAGCTCAATCCCCAGAAACCACACAAAATGGCAAATGGCACATGCAAGCAATCTCAGAACTCATAACGTGATGGGAGGTCAAGACAGGAGATAAACCCAGCAGCAGGAGTACACATCACAGTGGCAGAAGCCTGCCTCAGCAAGGCAGGAGGCAGCTCCTGAGAGTTCCCCTCTGACCTGACACACACAATGGTATGCCTATGTCATCCTCCCATTTCCAGACTACTATTTAAAAAAAAATTATTATTTTAAAAAGGTATCTCTGCACCTGTGAGTTCAAAGGTCAGCCTGGTCTTCACAAGGAGTTCCAGGACAGCCAGGACTACATACATAGAGAGAGCCTGTCTCAAAAATGAGTGAATAACGCAAGAACTTTCTGCTAAACCACAATGGAAACACCAATGCCTACATTATTTCTAGGGTTTCCCTGTTTTCCCTCATTCTTATACAGTGGTTACATATAAACTCTGACTTATTCTTAATATGAGCAGGAAGGAAAATAAGGTTAGTAACAGTCAGATTAACATAACCTAAATCTCATGTTTGGTTACACCTTGGCAGTGTGGAGCAAACAGCACCAAAGATGCCAGGAATAATAGTCATAATAATATAAAATTATTGCTTAAAGTTTATGGGCAACACTTAAGAGTGCTACAAATTACTCACAGGAGCTATTACAGTACACTAAATAACTTGAGTCCTTTTCAAGACCTCATTTTATTGGTGAGTGGCTGTTAATTAGCAGAGAGCCAAGATTCAAGAGGTCTAAGACTGTGATGGGAGGTACAGATATAAGGTGAGGCTGAGGAAGATAAAGGATTTATATGGCCAAACCTGAGAAGTGGTGTGTTATGAAGCCCTACCTGTTAATTAAGGGGCTTGTGCTCCTCAGAAGTGAGGAACCAGAGACTAAGGTATTGAAGTATATTTTAATTACCTTGTTTTTAATTGTTAAGTGATAGGCAATAAAAATCCCGCAGATGTGGAGCCAGAGAGATGGCTCAGCAGCTGAGAGCTCTGGTTACTCTTTCAGAGGACCTGAACCCAGAATCTCACAGACATCTGGAACCCAATGCCAGGGAATCGACACCCTCTTCTGCCCTCCACACACACTGTGCCCATACCAGGAACCACTGGTGTAAAGCAGAGGCAGCAAGCCTCTATGCTATGATTAGCCTCAGCACCACAACATCTGTTCCCACAGAACAAAACCCAGAAGGGTGAGGCAGCCCGCTCCTTCAGGGCTCAGGGAGGAACTTCTCCTTGGCCTTTCTCTCTGTGTGAGCCATGGGTCCTGCCTCCTGCACCAGCCTGAGCCAGGCTGTAAGGCCTTGGCCTCACACTGCTACCTTTGAAAGCAGAATAGTTTATGTGGGGTCAGGAGTGAGGGACGGAAGAACCGAGGACCCTGGCTCACAGCAAGGCTTCAACCTGTTTTTACATTTCTAGACACAAAAATCATCATCCCTGGGGGAAGAACCGAGGACCCTGGCTCACAGCAAGGCTTCAACCTGTTTTTACATTTCTAGACACAAAAATCATCATCCCTGGGGGCTTCAGCATGACCCTTTGAACTCAGCAGGAAAGAGTATTCCCTGGGGACCCTGCAGAGTGCCCATAGCACACTACAGTCTTCAGCCAGGGTACCAGCACACACTTGAGCTCCTGTGCAATGGCAGCGATCTGTTCCACACGGTCCTGGTGTGCAGCCAGGTCACTCTCAAAGGCTTCATGCTTCCGAAGCAGGGCCCGCACTTCTGTCAGGGACGCCGACTCATAATCCTTCTGCAGCAAGATCTGTTCTTTGCCTGCAAAGGGGACAAGAAGATGAATGAGGCTTATAACTGTTGTGTCCAATGCTCGGGAGGCTGAGGCAGCAAGACTGAAGGTTCAAGGCCAGCCTGGACAACTCTATGAGACTTTGTCTCAAAATAAAAAGGAAACAAAAGAGTGCAGCTCAGTGGTAGAGGGCCTGCCTAGAATGTGCAAGGCCCCGAGTTCAAGTCCTAGTATTGCCTAAATAAACTAATCAATTAAACATGCATGTAAAGTCAAAGTCACACAGCAGCTTCCTCACACCAGAATGTGCTCAGAGAGTCCAGGGATTTCAAGGGAGAAGAGGGACCAGCCTGTAAGCAACCCCCTACCCCTCTAAATGCTCACAGAGGAGGTGCCCATTCTTCAGGTGGTGCATGAAGAATGCATTTTACAAAGTATATTCTGCATCATTCTGAGTTACAACTGTCTACTTTCCAGTGTGACACTCAGTTCAGTTAGAAATTATTTCCACCCATGAGCCACATGGGATGGTTGAATAAAACCCTCGAGTTAACTGGACATGGTGGTACAAACCTGTAATCCCAGCACCCAGGAGGCTGAGACAAGAGAACTGTGAATTCAATTTGAGTATGAGTGACACAGCAGGACCCTATCTCAAAAAAAATCCAGGCTTCCTTTGTATTATGTGTTTCAAAACTATAGTCTGGGATGAAATGTGATCTGTGTTTTGCTTGTTCTGTGTCTAAACATTAGAAATTTCCCTCTTGGAACCTTCACTCATTCCTCCATAGGTTTTTCTTTATTATTTGTGTTTTTGTTTTGTTTTGTTTGCACAAGGGGTCTCCAGTGAAGGCTGGCTTTGAACTCAGCATTTAGACAAGGATGATCTCAAACTTCTGATACTTTTGCCTCTACATCCCGGTGCTGGGACTATAGGAATATAGCACCACGCCCAATTTATATGCTACTGGGGACTGAACCCAGGGCTTTGTTGGTATGTGCTAAAGCAGCACCCTACCAACTGAGCAACATTTTCGGGCCTCTCTATAAACATTTCTGAAACCTAGATACTGCTGTGACTGGACATCCAGATCTGCATCTCCTCTCTGGCTAGTGGCCTACAACAATTGAATTCTGTCAAGCTGGAAATGGAACGCAAATGTCCACATGTCAAATGATGACAACATCGTAGCTAGGATGTGTCAGATACTGACTGAAATATTTATCATATGAACTCACTGACACTTCCCAGAAGCCTTGTGAGGGAAACAGTTACAGTATATCCATTCTTTGTTGTTTATTTTTAAGATTTATTTTTATCTTTAATTACATGTACAGGCATGCATGTGTCTGTGTGGGTATGTACACATACGTGCAGGTGCCTGTGGGTGCCAGAAAAGGGCATCAGATCCCCGAAGAGCTGGAGTTACAGGTCTATGAGCTACCTGATGTGGGTGCTGGAAACAGAAGGAAACAGCACACTTGTAATTGCTGAACCATGTCTCCAAATCCCTCGTTCTTGGTTTGAAACAAGACCTTACTACATAACCCTGTTGAGCTTTGAACTCAATGTGTAGTCTAGGCTGAACTGGACTACGTATCTTCCTAAATCAGCCTCCTGAGTGCTGGGATTACAGGAGTACACGCCACCAACCCTAGCACAACTCAGGTGGAGGACAATGTGCAGGAGTTGTTTTAACTCCAAGCTGTCAGGCTTAGCAGCAAGCATCTTTTCCCACTGAGCAATCTCACTAGCCCACAACCTACATGCTGTCAAATCTGAACTGGAGTCTCACGCCCTTACCGTAAGCCCATGTCTCGTGCGTGGAGGCCTTCTGCCTGAACTTCTCAGCCAGATGCTCCAAGCGCTCCAGTCTCCGAATCTCATTCAACAGCCACTCCTCATAGCCCTTCTCGGCCTGCTCCAACCTCTGCCAGGCACCAGCAATGTCCTGAGGAGTGGAGAACATTCAAGGTCACAGGTATGACATGTGGGCTTGCAGGGCTCCTGCAGACCCTCAGATTCAAGTCTGACAGTGGTTGTCCTAGGCTTTCCTCTTCCCTTGCCTCTTCTGCTCAACTAACCATTCCACCAGTGTGGTTTCCGAATGTCTAAATAACTACGGTGACCTTTTAAATTATTGCAGCTGTTCTCATCAGCCACGCAGACTTCTCCAGCTGTGGACCAAGTCCTACAGGGTGGGAAGGGCGGTTGGTACCAGCAGGAAGGTGAGTGCACAGGGAAGATCTAGCTGTTGCAAATTATAGAGGAATCTCTCGGCAAGCTGAAGGCCACAGTCTGAAAGCCCGCAGGGCACCATGTCATGCTACTCACACCAAGAGCTGCATTGTGGAAGGGAGCGGCGGATCAGTAATGAAGCCAGGCCTGGTGGCACACACTGAGAATTCCAGCTACTCGGGAGGCTGGGACGGGAGGAATGCAAGTTTGAGTCCAGCCTGGGCAACTTAATGAGTTCAAGGTCAGCCTGGCAACTTAGTAAGACCATTTCTCAAAAGAAAATTTTGAAAGACTTGAGGTAACTGAGGGGCAGAACACTTACCTAGTATGTGTGAAGTCCTGGGGTCCAGCTCCCCACCCCCAGTCCCACAACCCACAAATGGGGTTCCTACAGGGTCGTTCATCATTGCATTCACTGGCAGTCACACTCAGACCAAGGGCAATGGGGGCGATGGACTGCACTCACTCACCGACACCATCTTGCCCTCGGAGGGCATGAAGGCAGGCCGGTTGCTGATCCGGAGCTTGGTCTGCAGCGTGTTGAAGTTGATCTCCAGCTGGCACTTCTCCTGCACCTTGGGAGGCTTGTGTTTACGACGGTAATCCCGGAAGTCCTCCAGCTTCTTCTGCATGGCCTGCATGGTCTTCTCGGGCGTCCTGTTCTCCAGCCAGGGGATTGTGCGCCGAATCCATTCCAAAAGCTATTTCCAAACACAAAAGCGAGGCTGAAAATGCTAGCAAACTGTTTTCGGTTCAAAAATAAAGGGCCCCCCCCATAGGCGGAACCAGTTCCCCTAAGGCTCCCAAATGGCTGAGCATGGTTGCAACTGCGCTGACTTAAAGAGGGGACAGCAGCTCTGTGCACTGTACAATGAATGACATCGCCCACCCCCACCCCAGGGCCACAGTGACCACCCCAAGGAGACCACACACAGGTTTAACTTGAACTTCAGGTCAGCACATGAAGTTGTGTTTGACAAAATGTGACATTTACAAGAAACGCAGCAACCAGACATTAGCAGACAAATGCTGGATGGAGCCTCCAAATTCTAGAAGGAAAAAAAAAAATAACAAAGGATGGACACTCAGCAAGGAACTGGGCTGAATGTCAAATGTGTTGTTGGAAAAAGAAAAAAGCTCTGATTTAATAGAGTTTACTCACTAGAGAATTGTACTATAAACCTAGGACTGATTCTGGGCCAGAGGAGGCTTTATCTTCTAGTTTTTATGCTATCCATAAGCGATAAGTGAAAAGGGTATTGAATTCCCCAAATCTAGTGTCTGCCCTTTCCATGAGTCAGTACCCGGGTCTCTGAGATGACCTGCTAGACACCTAGTCATTTATTTACTCTTTTATTTTTTTTTAATTTCTTTTGAAAATTTACTTATTTTATGTATATGGTGTTTTGCCTGCATGTATTATCTGTGCATAACATGTGTGAAGTGCCTTCAGAGGCCATAAGAGGGTGTCAGGTCCCTCCTGGAGCTGGAGTTACAGACAGTTGTTAGCCACCACCTGGGTGCTGGGATTCAGACTCTTAGCTGCTGAACCATCTTTCCAGCCTCCCCTAGCACACACACCTGTTTATATACTCTTATGTCTACTGAATCTTTGGAAAGCGCCAGCAGACTGGAATGAAAACTAGTTAGAATGATGATGCCGCCACAGTCAGCATCTCAGAAGAAAGAATAAATGAAGGACTGCTGCAGAATGAGTATGAATGTCCCTCTCAGGCTCACGTGTCTGCACACCTGATCCCCAGCAGGTGGCGCTGTTTGGGTGGGGAGTTGTGGAACCCTTAGGAAGAAGCAACTCACTAGAAGAAGTGAAGTCACAGGAAGCAGGCCCTGTGGTTTTTACAGCCTGGCCCTGCTTCCTGTTCTCTCTCTGCTTCTCGCCTGTGGATGTAGCGTGACCAACGCCTCAGGATCCTGTTACCATGCCTCCTCTACCATAATGGACCATACCCCCTTGGGACTTTGAGTGAGAATAAACCATTTCTCCCATAAATTGCTTTTGTAAGGTTGTTTTATTGCAGTAATGAGAACAAAACCAAGTTAATGACAAGTAAGAAAGTTCCTGACAATTAACCATCCTTCTGTGCTGGATACACTTCCCTCTTGAAGTTTAAGACTGGCCTTAATGGTAGCAGATGAGATTTTTTTTTTTTCACAGAAATAATAACAATTACAGAAGAAAAAAAACCAAAAGAGTGATAGGGAATCAAACAACTAAAGCTCCCCCGTGTCAGCAGCATGAAGGTATACATTCAGTTGATTTTGATTGAATGCCATCAACTTCCTATTTGGGATGATTTACCTCACCTATGCTGATCGTTTTCATATCACAGACCAAATATCAGCTAAATCAAGTTAATGAACAAATTATTTATTCTTGTATTTATTTTTTTTAACCTTGTAAACTATTTTTAAAATTTAGTTTTAGCTATCCAGTCTTGAATATGGATCTGTACTTGAGTTCCATCTCAGAGGACCCAGCTCTGGGGTCCCTCAGCCTGGGTTTGTGTTACAAAGGCAACACAGGGGCAGTGACAAGGACACCTTGGTACTCTCTGTGCTATGATAAGGACCAAAAATTAAACTGCAAATGCATTGCTCAAACCAGGAATCTGAATGAAGAGCTACAGAAATGTATCCCCGAGGCTCAAAGGATTTGGAGGCAAGCTGTCCTTCCAGATCCCTGTCTGGACCTGTGCACACACATACACCAAGAGGTTATGCAGATTCCTCTCACATGGGCTCATAGAGCTAAACAGGGCCCTTGACACGAAGAGCACCCACCGTGATGCCAGCAGCCCACAAGTCAGGGGAATAAACAAGGTGTGTGATGTTGCCTTGAGGGTCTGACCTTTCGGGGGCAGAGCTAAAACCAGAATCCCCTTCCTACCACCTCAACACATGCAGACTGTCACTGAGCTTTGGAGTCTCTGGACAGGCCACGGAGGCCTGGGGGGGGGGGGGGCACTGGCACCAGGCATGTTGCTACAGGATGAACAACCTCTGAGGCCAGGTGTGTGTTTCTGCTTTCGCCCTCTCTGAGATGAAAAGTGCAAAAACTAAGCATGGACAATCTGTTTGCAGTCTCTGCCTCACCCCCGGCTGCGGGTGCACAGAGCCGGGGCCACCCATTTCCTTTACCTCACTCGCTAGCCTCTCATATTCTTCCATCAGCCTCTCATTCTCTTGATTCACAGCAAGAACCTTACATATCCTGTTAGCTGCTGTCTCGGCCTGCAAAACACAATCGGTAAACAGGATGGCTGGGCGACGAGGGTATGCACGCAAACACACATCAAGCTCAATGCGGTGGGGTGAGGCACAACGGAGGAGATGGTGTGAGGAAAATGGTACAGTCTGGGTCAGGGTGGGTAGAATAGAGGGAATGAGTCAGTTCACACCTTTTTTAGTTTTCACACAGACTTACACGGCAGGCTGAATGTACTGTAGGGAATAACGGGGAGATATCATTAGTCTAAAGCACAAGCTTTATAAAACATTGAGCAAGTTAGTAACAGAAATATGTGGGCCAAGGAAACCAAGATCTCGGGTCCCTGGCTGTCCTCAGGTCCCTGGCTGTCCACCTGGGTGCTCCTGAATACTGACCCTGGCCTACAGGAAACAAAGCTGATGAGATCTTGTCCTGAATGTATCCATGTCACTGACTTTGAATGCATGGCAAGACCTCGGCTCTTTTCATGAACTTGGAGAACTTCATAGATAGGATACTAGAGACGGGCTTCCTTATCATGTTCTCTCCCACCTTCGCTAGGGCTGTTCTGAGGTCTGTGAATGCTTCTGAGGTTGTAACCCTTTCGTCCCTCTGACTAAAAATACAATTAGTATTGAATGATGGGGCAAACTGCTGAATAGAGGTCATTTCCAGGCAAATGAGAACAAGCATGGGGGAGGCATTCTCGTCTCCTGGTCGCCTCCGCTTTGCCACTCAATGCATGCGGCACATTCTTCAAGGCACTCTGATCTCCAGAATTTACAAATGTTTCTAACTATTTCTAATAAAATAGAAGAAATATCTTAGGAGGGGGAAAATAGAGAAAAACACACTGGTTATGGTCTAGAGCGTTTTTTTGTTTGTTTGTCTGTTTGTTTTTTAAAGATGCCTTGCAGTTGGGAACTTGTGTTAGGTCATTATGAAACACTGATATTCCAAGGCCAGATGTGAAGCACACAGACATATGCCCGGAAATACACGCGCACACAGCAGAGCAGCGCAGCCCGCTGCCTGCACAAGGGAGGAGTACCTGCTCCGCTCCCGCAAAAGCATGGTAGAAGCAGGAAACGTAAGTCATGATGGCTCTTTCATCGGGTTTGGGAGTGTTGACAATGTCTGAGGGGGGAAAAATAACACGGGACACGGACACACACAGGTGAAGAGGAGAAACCACGTTCAGTGAACAGAGGGAACCAATCAGCTTATACCGACCACTTTGTTTCATGTTTCATGGGCCCGTGACCCTGAACCTTGGGGCAGCTGAACAGCACTGACATGATCCCGGAATAGGAACTTAGGATTACATTTTTGCCCATTTGTTCAGTATGTGAGTGTGAGAGTGAGTATCCTATGAAACACATGTGGAGATCAGAGGACAACTCTCGGGAATTAGCTCTCTCCTTCCACCAGGTGGAGCCCAGGGATCAAACTCAGGTCATCAGGCTTGTTGGTAAAGTGCTTTTACCCACTCAGCCATTCTGCCAGTCCTTAGGTTAGGGTGTTAGCTTGTGGCCTGCTTCCTTCAGTGGGGTTTTAAATGTGTATATAGTATGTTAACATGGGGATTTATATGGCATGTGTCAGGATGATTACTCCATTTTTGTTGCTTTGTTAGTCTTGTTTGTGGCTCTTACAACCTTGGCTCTGAGAAAGACAGGAAGATGCTAGAGACACAGCAGGGCTGTCCTCCTACTTCCCAGCCCTACCCTCACACGCCTGGGAGCTCTGTGTTCTGGAAACCACCCTAAGAGAGAGGTGAAACTCACTGTGTGTGGGGAAGGGTTGTTTTTAACACCTTTGAAACATACTTACCTTCCCACCCACAGTAACAAAACAGCTCAAGAAAGGGGCTGTGTATGTGGCTGTGCTGACTGCTACCAATTGTATTAGCTGCTGCAAGAAAGACTAACCAGAAAAGGAAAGAAACCAGGTGACAACACAGGGTTTCTTCCTATCAGATCAGTTTTAGTAAGTGTTTATTTTTTTTTTTAACCTGTCCATGAACTTGGTTGGGTCAGTGAATGATGGGAGCTAAAGTGATACTCTGTCATTATTTACAGTGAAACTCTGACCTTGAGATTTCTGAAGCTATGAATGTAAGGAATGTGGGATCCTGTAAGCATATAGAATCTTCTAGAGAACCATGTTGCATGTAAGTAGAAAGTTTTAAAGAAAGCTAGACTAAGAGGACCAAAGACTGGCTCCTCAGAACCAGGCAGTCTTCCTGCTGAGGAACAGGGGCAGGAAAGGAGAGCCGCTGAGTGCCAGAACATAAATGAGATGCAGAAGGTAAAGGGTGAAAGGTGACTTGTGTTCCACGTTCTCCCGTGTGTGCACACCAGCAAAGGCATGATGGTAACAGTTCATGTGAGTTACTATGGCCTTTCCGTCTGAGAGGCTCTGCCAGTGTATTCTAAACCTGTGTGGAGAAAAGAGGGTTAAGTGCTTGCGTGCTCCAACCACAGGCTTCTGATGAGCGCTTGCTCTGGTGGGCCAAGAAGAGAGCCTGCCTAGCTGCAGTCTGAGACTGGCTCAAATCAAGGAAGTCGCTCACACTTGCAAAGTCTCTGTCCTAAGTGCTTGTGAGAACCACCATGGGAAAGGAAAGGATTTCAGAGAGGAGGGTATGGCTGCTCCAGAGAAGCCTAAATTACATGAGGCTCCTAGAATTCTAGCACATTCATAAGGCTTTCTATCCCCTGGAGGGCTGAGGTCAGGAAGCCTGTGTGCCGCAGGCAGACCTAATCTCAGAGCTCCACCCCAAACAGGTTCAAAGTGGCTACAATTTCCACCACCTGTTGAAAGTATGGTAGAAAGGAAGGGAAGAATGCTTCTAGTTTCCATTGCAAGGGAAGTTCATGGCTAAGGAAGCCAGTTAACCTCAGGATAACCCACACCTGGATTCAGAGACCAACACATATATCACAGTATGAGGCCAACAATAGAAGGAGGGGAGGCAAAGATTTGCCAAGTCATCCCTAAGCCGACAGCAGGAGATGTGACCCTATTAGGGCAGCGAATGAGTAGAGGAAATGATACTGGAACGCTGTGGTGACAGCAAGTACACCACCCCCCAACCCCCCTCCCAAAAGAAAAAAATCATCCACGGTAAGCTATGATGATCAGCAGTGGTTACATCCCAGCATGCTCTGCACCCAAGACCATCACAATCTTAAGTTACAAGACTCCTGTACAAGACTGTTCTACAAACTATGGTTAATACAGTGTATAAGCATGCTGGATCATTAAAGGGGAAGAGGAAGAAAAGACAGGATGGCACATGCCTGTAACTCCAGCACTTGGAGGGGGGCTGAGGCAGGGACTGGGGGTATTACCCCTGGTTCTGGGCCAGCCTGAGTTACATAGCAGACTCAAAAACCTTGCCCAGAGAACTGGACAGAAGGGAGGGAGAGGGAGAGGGAGAGGTGAAGACTGGAGGGAAAGGAAAAGGTAGAGAGAAAGGGAGGAGGAAATGACACATGTGCTAAAGCAGTCCTTCAGCCAGAAGGACAAAGTGAAGGATAACGGCACACCCAGCCCAGGACCCAGAGGCTCAGAGAAACCTAAGAATAGAGGAGAACGAGAGCAGGGCCAGGGCAGTCATGGTGGTTGCTGATCCTGCTGACAACTATCAATACATTCAAAAGCAATCCTGGCCTTCCACTTGGGACTAGCATTTGAGAGGCATTAATGAACAGAGAGAGATGAACCTGTTAACCCACCCTGGGTACTAATTCAAGAGCCCTGTGTAGTTCATTACCACAAGGAAGGGTCCGTGAAGAGTCTACATGAACACAAATGTAGTTTGGAGAGGACAGCTGTAAAGGAACGTTTCTATGCTCCCTTTTGGCTTTCTCCTTCTAGGGAGCTTGGGAGAAAGCACAAAGCCAAGGCAGGGAAGGATCTCCTAGCAGCTGTTGGCCAGACCAACACCCTGAGGCCAGACTTAGAGCTGTAAGGAGAAAGGTCTCTGGTGCTGTAGGAAACCCAGCTTGTGGTTGTTTAGCCCCAAGAGAAATGACTGGAATTCCCGGTAGGGAATAATGGCACTAACATCAACAAAAGTAAACGGCAAAGCCAAATCCACAGAGGGTGGCAACCTACACAATTCAGGATCCCCTCCAGCTCCCAGCAGAGACGATCTTGCTCACAGTAAGTGTTCAGTAAACGTCTGCTGAGGGGTAAGTGCTCGCACGCACGCTCTCTTCAAACGTCTGTGCTTTAAACAGTGGGCCACAGGTACAGCCCACATGAATTCGCCACTCCAAAGGGTCACAGGAAGTATTTGAAACAAGTCTCAGAAGGAGAGCTGGTAGTGTGCAGGAGTCCTCTTGGGGCTGTCAACATTATGTTTCATTTAGATAAATTAAAAACAAAATGTGAAGGTTTGGTTAGTACACTGGTGGCCAAATGTTCTATATTTTAAATTTAATTCTACAGCTTTTAGCTGGAAAGATGTGTTTTCCCTTAAGTGGTGATCTCACAAAGAGATTTATTTGCTAAACTTATCTCTACACAGGGGAGAAAAAAAGCATAAGTGGTGTTACTGAAAACAAAACAAAACACAGGAAGTCTATTTGTTTTTTAAAGAAAACATTAAACCAACAAAGTCTGGTGATAGAGACTTACGGTCTCTGCTACTAGAGGCTGAGAGAAGTAGAGCAAACGTTAAGACCTGGCTGGACTATGGAGTGAGTTCAAGGACAGCCTAGGTAAACAAATGAGACTTGAAACCCTGGCTCAAAATAGAAAGTAAAGAAAGAGCTGGGGATAGAGTTCCATGGTAGAGTGTTTGTGTAGATTGAGTGGAAGGGCCTGCATTCATTCTCTGGGACCACAGCACTATCTATGTAATGTGTGTAAACACGTATGTATGTACATATTTATACACACTTGGGATATGTATTTGTATTCTCTGTGTATATGTATGTATGTGTACGTACACAGACATACACACACATACATAATAATCACATGCTCCTATCTAGATACCAGTCTACCTACCAAAGCATTCCGCTTCTCGGAAGCTAATGCTGAGATTTTTGGTCAAATCCCGTCTCTACGACTCTGCTGGCCTGTTTTTTTAGCAACAAAACTCTGATGCTCATGTGTTGAGGGACAGAGCTTTGTCAGAGCCGTGAGTAGTTCAGGTGTACCATGCCTGTGGTTCTGCAAACTTCCCATCCACAGCCACTGCGTCTACGGTCTCTAGGTTGTCTTCTGTAACTCAGTAGGCATGCTTTTCGTCTCACCTTCAGCATCCAGCATTTTAGGAATATCCAAGTGCTTCTCTGCTATTTCCATGGCCAGGTTAATGTTTCCTATGGGGTCATCCTGTGTGGAAAACAACATGAGCAGGTTTTTAAAATACCAAAGCAAAAACAAGACACACACCTCGCCCCAGAAAGGACACCTTCCTGCTCACACGGGACTAGAACTCTACAATGTTGCTTCTCATGAGACACGGAGAGAAACATCAAAAGTCACAGAAAGCACAGGACCCATGCAGCTCCGCCCCCCATGACGTAAGCAAAGTTGAAGGGGGATGCTGGATTAGCAGGTGAGCAGTCAGATATTTTGCACTGGGAAGAAAGGACACCCAGGTACACAATTGGGCTTAGTTTTCAGTCCATAGAAAACCCTCATCCGTTCTTAATCACGGAAGCCATTTTCCAGATGTGGAAGGTGATCTCAGAGGGAAATGTTCACCCCAATTATCGGGGTGGGGGGTGTTTGTTTAACACATCTTACAAAGCCCTACCTTGAGCTAACCCTCCTGTTTCTACTTGCCAAGTGCCAGGCTTACAGGTGTGTACCTCCACACCCAGGGTAATATGTTGGTTCAGAATATAAGCAAGTTGAGGGTAGGAAGACAAAGGCAGGTGATATTGGGTGAAATGCTTAGCTTTCTAGAGAGGTTACAAGGTGGCTGTAAAGAGCAGAAATGATGTTTTTATTAGGTTAAGGCGAAGAAAGTATTAAAATCGCAAGTGAATTCACAGTAGTCATTTTTTATAGAAAAAATTATTTTTATAGGAAAATTATGGTTTCCACCTGTGAAATATACATAACAAGGCTAACTAGACATGTGTAACTGAAGTACTGAAAAACTAAAGACTTAACATAAACTATCTTAATCTATTAAAGAGGTGAATTATGATGAATCTGAAATGGATGGACGTAAGAGAAAAAAAATCCAAATGAACAACAGTGCTAGTTCAAGGACAACTTCAATCAACTTTTACTGCAATGTTGTTTTTTTTTATTATTATTAGTAAATATTTTAAATTTCTTTAAATTTATTATTGGTGTGTGTGTGTTGTGTGTGTCTTTTTAGGCACATGCGTATCATAGAGTATGTGTGCAGGCCAGGGGGCAACTTCCACGATTTGTGGCTCTCCTTCCACCATGGGCCCAGAGGTTGAACTCAGGTCGGCAGGCCTGGCCACAAGCACCTTTACCTGCTGAGCCATCTTGTCTGGCCGTTTGGGCATCTCAGAAACTGCATGGCTTTGCAGTGTGCCGTCCCCTTACTACAAGAGAATATCTGAAAGCCTGGGACTGGGAAACACGTTCCAGATGTGCCCAGTGAGAGGGCCAGTGTCATCTCCTTTACCGCACAGAAGACATGAGCGCATCAGGCAAAATGGCTTTTAACTAACTATTGTTTTAATAAAGCATATAGTCATTTGATTGATTTCACTAAGCAGATCCTACTTGCCTGTTTTATGGCTATGTTTATGAAGCTTACTAATAAGGTAAAAATAAATTTTCAAAAAATATATAAGAAAGATTCTGGTGCTCAGAACGGAGTGGTAACTTTGAGACTTCCTGACAACCATTTAAAGAGATGAAATGTAGCAAGTTAGTACTTCCTAGTACAAGTAGGAAGTCACGTGACCCTGGACAAGCTCAGCCTCTCCAGCTTTCTAGGTCTACAAAACTAAAATAGTAAGTACTGAAGCCTGGTGTGGTGGTTCATGCCTATAGTGCAAGCACTCAAAAGGCTGTGACAGGAGAATCACTATGAGTTTAAGGCTAGTCTGGGTTATACAGCCAGGCCCTGTGTCAAACAAACTAACAAAACCTAAAGCACTGACTTTAGTGTGATGATTCAATAAATATGTGTCCATGATTTTACACACATGCTTACATATATTGAGAATATATGGATATGCACATTATTTATAATAGATTCTGACATGCAGAATGTAAAATACTACTTGTCATTGTATTACCAATTTTCTCCCCACTACAGATGACCAATTCCGTAAGTCTTTTCACTTTCAAAATAAAAACTGATCACTCTAAACTGATAATGAAACAGTCTATTTAGAACAAGATCTTCATTTTATAAATCCGATAAATATTCATGGGGAACATGTACGTATGCTTTAAATATTTCAAGGTAACTCGGAGGACAGGAAAATATGCGCACTGGTGAAAATGTACATATGCTTTAAATATTTCAAGGTAACCCAGAGGACAGGAAAATATGTGCACTGGTGAGCCTGGTGACTTTCTATGATGGGACCTCCTTCCTCATTTCTGGGGACCAAATCAACCTTCATGGGCTCTGAATGGATGAAGACAGGCTGGAGCGGGAGCAGGGAAGGGGTGGGCAAGTGATAACTGAAAAGAGTGAGGGAAGCCAGGGGGCACTTGCCCCACACTGGACATGCCACACACAGGAGGGCAGCATGCAACAGAGCCAGTTTCCAAACCAAGACACACAGCACACGTGAATGGCCAGCTCAGCACACCAGCACCCAGGAGAAAAATCTGTGGCCTCCAACCTAAGCCACGCATGTCAGAGACGGTTGTGCTCTTCGTGGTCCCAACTCTTCCTGGACCGTTATTTCTGAAGTGTGGCAATTCCAGAGGAAGGCCATATTTCTCTTTGCTCTACCACCTACATTTTAAAATGTCCTTTTTGTTTTTCTTATTAGACAGAGTCTTACTGGATCGTCCAGGCTGTCCTCAAATTCACTACTCCCTTGCCTCAAACCTCCAAATGCTGGGCACCGCACTTGGCTCTAAAGCTGCCTTTAAAGATGGAGTCGGGAGAGGAGCACTCTTGCAGTCGTGATATTTAATATGTAGAGGCAGGAAGATGAAGCGTTCAAAGCCAGCCCCAGCTACAAGAGACCCTGCCGCGACACTCCTTCACCCAACCCCAACCTCATCTGAGACCTAGTACACTGAATTGTTTTCTAAGGTTAATCACCTAAAAAAAAAAAAAAAAAAAGCTTCTTTTGTAAGATAAATAACTAATTTCTGCCATCCACAGTGACATAGTTGTGATGATCCTTTATGTGACTTAAGTATTCTCAGATACGTGAGAACACTCCAGAAAGAAAGGGAATTTAAGGGCTGGAGATACAGCTCAGCCATAAACTCTGCCCTAGCATATACAACCTCCTGGTGCCACATTAAAAAGGGGGGAAGCAAATGAACCTTTCTTATTTCACCAAACCCTAGACACCGTCCATCTCTGTAGAGGCATGTAAAGCCTTCAACATATGTAAAGCCTTCTGGGCAGCCCACATCCATGCTAGTCAGTGCTGATGTGCTCATTCTCGGGGTGACATGCTGAGTGTGATGGGTGGGGTACACTGAAAGCCACCCCAAATGAATGACCTTGTTAAGCTTTGAGTAGTCAATGAGGTCGGGCCGGTGTCTGTGGATGAGGGCACAGAGTCCAAGGCCATCTTTCCAGCTTCACAACACAGAGGAGAAGAATGTGGGTTAATGTACAGACCCCAGGTTCCCCTGGGTGAGACAACAGCTGTTCCCAAAGTCATGTACCAAAGGGTCTTTGCCCCTCCCCAATGAGTAACACCAATGGATGGTCCAGCCTTGTACTTTCCCATACACACTTCCTTCCCTGTTCCCTTCCTTTCTGATTTGAGCAGGCCCAGCCTTGCCAGGGACCCTACACCTATTCACTGTGTGCTGACAGAGACAGCAATGGAAGAGAAGATAAGCCTACCACTGATCTCCTACTCATCTGATCCTGGGGTTTCCTATTCATTCTTTACCCATTCTCCATTCTCTTCCTTCCCTGATGCTTCCCAGTAACCTCCCTCCCCAAGGACACTGACCACGGGAGTATCTGGGTGATGCTCCCTCTGAGAGTTCTTATAGTACTTTCTGAGCCACTGCCAGCTCCCAGCTACTCCGTCTGTCCTCAGGGGGATTGCCTTTATTGACTTCTCTGTTTATTTTGAGACAGGGTCTTCAGCATGGCTCAGGCTGGCCTCTCAACCCTCCAGCAGCAGCCTAAGTGCTGGGACTGCCGGTTGGTGCTACCATTCTGAGCTCACTTTTACTTTTTAGCAGGCCAAGGCTTGTAGGTGAGGTCACAGGGCAGACTTGGATGTCAGCAGGGGCATAGACATCACCTCTAATGGCTCCTTGGACGCTCAGCTCTGAGTGTACTGCTGACGGCAGGGCCAGTGAGAGTGGGGAATGGGAGGTGTCACCAAAAGAGTTAGAAATGGAAGAAGACCCTGGAGGAAGCATCACTTGGAAGGGCTTGAGTCCATCTTGGCCCAGTGTGAGAAGAAGGGAGAGGTGAGTACAGGCAAACACGGGGACTTGACTTTCACCCCAGCTGGCTATCTCAGTCCTTCCTGCCTTCTTTGGGACAGGATATGCTATATTGGGCCTCTACTTGCAAGGCCCAGCTTGGAGATATTCTAACATATTTTTAAGTATAATTTTTAAATATTTCTTTGAGAGTTCCATATAAGTAGACAGTACATTTTTAAACATATTCATCCCTACTCCTCCCTAATTTCTCACATGGGCATAGGGCCATCCACTGAAGCATGGTTGACCCAACAAGGGTTACACCCTTAAAGAAAATTGACTCTCCCTCTCTAACAGCCATTAATCTAATCATTTCCTAGGCAGAAGCACCTCCCAGTTGCTCACTGTGCTGGGACCTGGTCCTTCCTTTCCCCTTCTATCCACAGACCCACAGGAACTCACCATCCAAAGGATGAAAACATGGCCAAGCCTCTGCTCACATGTGACAGGGCTAGAAAGCCGCCTGGGAGCTAAGCCTGCAACCAGAGCCACAGTGCGCTCTCACACCAAGCCTGGGTTTCACTTGTCCTGTTCCCTGTCATTTTTAAAATGGGACTTCCCCATTTATCTTCAATGTTAGAAATTAAAGCTGGTGGACTATAGAAATTAAAGCTGGTGGACTAATCAGGAAGAGGTCAGGGTGCAGGAGTGCCTGCGGTGGTTGCAGAGTCTGCTGGGGTTTCACGGCCACAGGTAAGAGACCACCCCTCTTGCCATCTTGTCCTAGAGTTGGGGCAAAGGAGCCACCAGCTAGGAAGAGCTCTGGCACAACACAGCCTCCACTTACGAACATGGCCCCTTGTTTGCAAACCCTAACAGACTGTCTCCCGTGGGAGACCCTAAGCACTGGGAAAATACAGCTTCACTTCTCCTGTGTAAATCAGCCCCTGAACAGGAGAGATACTGATATAAGCCCATGGCTTCCATGGCCGGGTATAGGCTGGCTTTGAGGGTCCTAGGGCTTACCTGGTGTGGAAGTTCTGGATGTTCACATTTCTGTATGGCGCCGTCTTCCTCTGACACCATAGCAACAGGCCTTCTTTGGCAGATGTTTCTGTAACGACACCAAGAAAAGGTGTGTGTGTGGCAGGCCACTCAGAAGGAAGGCTATTTTATTTTTGACGTACAAGAAATCATTTAGGGGAAACACAGACAATGTCATTCTCATAGCTACGCCTGAAAAAAATTAAATTTTGAATTCACTAATCACTAATTTCAAAACCAGGGCTATGCGATGAAGCTCAGGAGTAGAACACCTGTGTGGTTAGTGTTCCTATGGCTCTGAGTTTAATCTAGCAACCAAAAACCAAGTAACAAGAAAAATATAAAAAGAAAAAAAAACAACCAGTCAGAAAAAAAACAAGGCCTAGTTCACCCCTGTCATGCTGACTAAAGGAAGATTTGCTGGATTTCTGGTAATCCCCTACTCAGCATAGGGCAAATGGGGTTCTAAGCCAAGCCCAGCTCTGAACAAAGCATTCATGGCTCTCAGTATGTACCAGGCTGGTGTGCCCATGACCTCTCTGCCCCTCATTATTACTGCTCTTTTGTTTTTAATTTTATTTTTAACAAAATTTATTACTATGCCTTTTAGTCTAACAACTGTTTGATCACTGTAATTAAATATTTTTCTTAAATACTTATTTCTTTAAAATTTTTAAAAATTGTGTGTGTGTGTGTGTGTGTTTGTGTGTTTGTGTGTGTGCATGCATGAGAGTGCACGCATGTGTGCCACGGTGCACATGTGGAAGCCGGGGGACAATTTTCAGGAGTCAGTATTCTTTTTCCACCTTGTGGGTCCCAGAAACCCAACAACTCACGTTGTCAGGCTAAGTCACCCCACCAGCACCTCTTGTAATTAAATCTGAATTCTGTGCTGCTGACAGATGTCACCTTGACATTCTGAGAATTAGAACTGCCTGCTCATCTCTCCAGTCACGGCATGTGCATCGGCAGAACAGGTTCGGGGGCAGGCCGGGCTGCCAGTTAGAGGGGCTGCCTTTACCTTGGTAACTACCAGCTAAGCTAGCCTGAGTGGTGAGAAGCGGAGTGTTTCTTATCGTTCTTCCCAGGCTAGAAGAGGCTGTGATGTTCCTTCTGGTGGTTTTAGTGACTCATCAGCCAGCAATCATTAAAAACCACCCGGTGGGGCTGGAGAGAAGAAAAGGCTCAGGAGTTAAGAGCACATACTGCACCCGGCTCGCATGGTGGGCAGCTCATAACTACATAGACTTCCAGCTCCAGGGGGCCTGGCTGAGTCTTCTTGCCTCCAAGGACACCTGCACTCACACGCACACATAAATAAATCTTTTTTAGAAACCTACTTCCCACTGGGTGCGGTGGCACACGCCTGTAACCCCGGCACTTGGGAGGCAGAGGCAGGCGGATCTCTGTGAGTTTGAGGCCAGCCTGGTCTACAAAGTGAGTCCAGAACAGCCACAGCTACACAAGGAAACCCTGTCTCAATAACTAGATAGGTAGGTAGGTAGGTAGACAGACAGATAGATACCTACTTCTCTGCCTACTGTACTATGTGACAAGATGCCTGCAGTATATGTCCTTAGAGAACTTTCTAGTTCACTGAAGTGATTCCCTTTTTAGGACCCATTTGTGTCATCTAAAACATCAAAGCAAGATATAATGACATTTAAACCTCAATTCAGGCTCAGAAATGACAGCCAGTTTGAAGAACACAATCTGCATTTGAAAACTCCTGCACAATGTGGTTCTATTAAAGTGCATTCCTTCATGCTAATGAAAATAACAGGATGCTTCCTAAAGGTTCCCAATTTATTTAAAAAAACAGTAATTTGTCATGATTGTGGCAGTCTTTACATACTAAATTTAAATACTACAACAGGTAAGCCCACTTTACAGAGCAGATACTATTTTGAAGACTGTTAACAGCATTGCATTAGCTCAGCTAGGAAATCCTGGTTTGGTTTTGTTTTG
Source organism: Psammomys obesus (assembly GCF_907164565.1). Taxonomy (NCBI): domain Eukaryota; kingdom Metazoa; phylum Chordata; class Mammalia; order Rodentia; family Muridae; genus Psammomys; species Psammomys obesus. The sequence continues at coordinate 3,016,341 of NW_026587556.1, forward strand.
TTTTCTCTTTCATCTTTATTTGGAGGTATGCAGAGGATGTTTGGGGGCTAAAACAGAGTCTTACTATGTATCCTTGGCTGGCCTGGCACTGTGAAACCTGAGGTGTTTGCAAACTTGTGAACCCCCTGTCTTACCTTCCTGAGTGTTTGGTTTATAGGTGTCAACCACCATGCCCAATATTGTTGTTGTTGTTGTTGTTGTTGTTATTATTATTATTATTATTATTATTATTATTATTATTAAAGTATTCTAGCTGTAAGCCTAAAGGGTCCTAGAGCTAAAAGAACTTTGCCCTAGGGGTGTTGGGGGATAGCTATGTGATGAAACACGTGTTTAGCATGTGCAAGGTCCTACTTCAATACCTAGTGAAGAGAGAAAGAGAAGGAAAAAGGAATAGAGAGGGAGGAAAGGAGGGAAGGAATGAGGGAGGGAGGGAAGGAAAGAGAATACAAAGAAGAAAGGAAATCCCTCTGCCTATTGCATTAGTTAATGTCTGAACTTCCTAGTACAATTCACAGTAAAGAAAGTCATGTTAAAAACACCATCTGCTCTAAACATGTGCTCATCTTTTGCAAAGTGATTCTACCCCAAGAATAGAACAGCGCTGCCAGGGTCTTTTCCCATATAAATATATAAAATTTTTGAAAACTCAGTTTAGATACCTCTCCTTTGATCATGTAAGTGACTGCTCAATGTCACAATATCCTACTCAGATTTTAATTTACAAGCTCAGTTTCCACATGAGGCAACTGGATCACCATCCGTGACTTTTACCTTCCACTGAGATGTCCTGAATGGCGAAGCGGAGGATGATGGTCCAGATCATACCCAGGGTCATTTTCACGTTGCCATCGACTATTTCTGTGGGCGAGAAAAATAAGTGAATGGGCAGATGACACAATCAGCACACAACTTGTTGGCAAGTATACGCAGGAGAGGAGCCGTCTGTTTAGACAAGCGTCGCAGAGTGTCTGGGTGAGCGGTACTTGTGAGCAAATGCCTCTGGTTTCAATGAATTCTAGGTTAATAATATGCACCAGTATCGCATATGCTTTGTCACTGCAGACCACCTCGGAGTTCTGGGACTCCACCGGAGGGAAGGCATCCTAATCTCCGCCCTGCCCCCTCCTGCAGTCTTCCCTAAGCAGCAGTGGCAGGACTCAGCATCACGGTGACATGCAGCTGGTCCAGCTCCTGGCTTTGAACTCCCTGTGCAGCCCAGACTGAACTCCAACTTATAATGGACCTTAGCCTCCTGGGTTACGAAATGACCGGCATGTCTCAGGACCACATCTGTCCTGGTGATCAGTTCCTAACCCTGAGTCGTTCCGGTTACCGTGAGTCTTCCTTCTCACTTCAGTGAGACATCTGAAGATGACCAGGTGTGAAACTTGGCGTTATTTTTCTTACCAATAAGTCTAGAACCTGGTCCCCATTCCTGGCACATGGGTTCTTACGTCGATAAGCAGTGCCTAGGAGGGGTCATGATACAGGCAGGCAGGAGCATGGAGGGAGGGAAGAGAAAACAGAAGTCACAGGCCATCTCCTCCTTCTGAGGCCACCTCTCACCTACCTTCAGCCCCAATAGACACCAGTTTCACTCCCTTGCTGGCTATGTAATCCAAAGCCTTGTTGACATTAGCAATCTTGTGGAACCGCATTTTGCCCCGGTCAGGTTTGGGCAGCCTTTCCCCTGAAGGAAGAAAAGACGATTATGCAGAGTACTGCTTGGTTCTGAATCAAGGAGTTGAATACTAGAGTCCAGGCTTTCCTTAAGAGGAGATGATCGCTCTACTGATTCTTGTATGTTCCTAGTTTCCATAAATCACAAGGAGGGAACACAGCCAATGTGGCCAAGAGAACTATACCATTAAGTCCACCACACCGTTTGCAGATATACCAGTGTCTGTTCGGTCTGGCCATCAGCCAACTTTCATATTCATAAAGAGAGAAGCCAGTTAGTAGCCCTGGACCATTCCAATGCTGGCTAGCTGTAGGAGGAAGTTAGCAGCCTAAATCACAGAAGTGGTTGCCAGAGGTCTTCCTAGACATCTGGTTATGAGGCTCTCTGGATTAGAGCAGGCTCACCATCTCCTCAAGGGCCACCCAGCTGACAAGCCCAGGGTGATCTTTGCACAAGTTTCAGAGCCACGTGAAACACGAGCACTGGCAGCAGAGGTCATTCATGTCTGGATCTATGCTAGGTGGGCTAAAGATGAAGCGGGTGGCTTGGCAGGTAGCAAACAAGTGTCCACTTTTCCCCCTCACTGAAAGCTGCAGTATGCTATTTTGTTGACGGGCGCCAAACGAGTGTTCTCTCTCATTGAGATCTGCAGGATACTATTTTGTTTTACTGGTTTTTTGTTTTGTTTTGTTTTTGTTTTTTGAGACTAGATCTCACCATGTACCCTAAACTGGCCTGCAACTCCTATTTAGCCTAGGCTGGTCTCAAACTCATGGTGATCCTTTTGGCTCAGATTGGAATAATAGAGATGCACTGTCACATCCAGTCCTAAACATTTTAAGTCCATTCTATACAGAATCTATTCTTCTTTTAGAACAAGAACAAACAAACAAACAAAAAACAAAAACAAAACTCCAGCTAGACTCCTCTTTGAAAAAGTTTTTCTTGGCCTTGTTCTTTGAGACAGGGTCTTACTGTGTAGACCTGGCTTGCCTGTAACTTTCTGTGTAGACCCAGGCTGGCCTGGAAGTCACAGAAATCCACCTGCCTTGGTGTTGGGATTAAAAGTGTGCACCACTGCCCCAGCTTTCGCCATGTTGTATTCGGCCAAGTTCAAAAGGTGCGTTCGTGGTGACAGACATCGCCCTGCGTATCTCATGTTAGGCTCGTCCTGGTGCCTGCACACGCTCGCACCTGAGATGACTTCCAGAAGCAGCATGAGCTTGAGGCCGTTCCTGAAGTCCTCCTCGATGTTCTCAATCTGCGTGCCAGCTTTCCGCAGGTGCGAGTTGCACCAGGCAGTGAAGGTCTGCAAGGAAAACCAGACTCGGTGAGCACAGGCCAGATGGCTGGCAGGCCTCTTCTCCTAGGATAGCCCCTGGAACCTTCTAAGGGGTCTCTCAGAGGCCGGGGCTACCTGCGCCTTCTATAGGAAGCAGAATGCGACCTAGCGTAGAACTGGAGACACAAAGGTGAGCGCTTGGTAGAATCTCTTCAGGGACAAAATTCATTTGTTTGTAATTACAACTTGAGGAATTTTTAAAATTTCATATTGATTTACTTATTTGTTTTTGTATGGGAGAGAGGTGCATGAGGGCCAGGATGAAATTGTAGAAGTCAGAAAACAACCTATAGGAAACCCTATAGAAGTCCTATAGGACAACCTATAGAAGTCCATTCTTTCCTTCCACCATATGGTCCCAGGGATAGGACGAGTGCTGTCAGGCTTGGCAACAAGCACTTTTACCTGCTGAGCCCTCTCTCTCACCTCTTGAGGAGTTTTTACCTTCCATGTAAAGTGGCTCCATGCTGACACTCATACCTGTGCCTGCTGAAGAACTCTTACTTTGAAGGAAAGAGACATGCTTTTAAGGACATGCTTTTATTCTTTGCATTCAGCAAAAGTAAGCTCGCTTGCCAAACAGATACACAAATAAAGCTGAAGGAATGTTGAAACCGTTTCTGTAGAGGGTGGGTGACATTGCATAGCACAGAGCAGAGGAGGGGAGGGACCCAGAACCACTAATTATCAATGAGTAGTTTATCTTGAAAGAACAATAATTTTTAAGTTCTTTGCTAACTCAATTAAAACAAATTTGTAGTATAGTATATCATTTAAAAAGCAAAAATAGTAATACCCTCCTACTAGACTATTCTAGGCCTTGAGTTAGATTCTGTATTTATTGAAGGTTTATTTTAAAGTGTGTGTGTGTGTGTGCTTGTAGGTACCCACAGAGCACAGAAGGTGTCAGATTGCCTGGAGCTGAAATTACAAATGGTTGTGAGCCACCCAGTTGGGGTGATGGGAATTGAACATGGGGCCTCTAGAAGAGTAGAACACAGCTATAAATCTTAGTCTCTGCTCTGATACCTTGGTTAGGGTCTTTCAGAGGCCCTCTGTGGTAGGTTCCTCTTTTGTTCCCTGTGTTCTCCCTTTTCTGATGTCTATCCCATTTGCCTTTCTGAATGAGGATTGATCATCTTACCCAGAGTCCTCCTTCTTGTTTACATTCTTTAGGTGTACAGATTTTTAGTATGTTTATCTTATCTTTTATGTCTAATATCCACTTATAAGTGAGTATATACCCTGTGTGTCTTTCTGCTTCTGGGATACCTCACTCAGAATGATCTTTTTAGTTCCCACCAGCAAATTTCATGATTTCCTTGTTTTTAATTGCTGTGTAGTATTGTGTAAATGTACCACAATTTCTTATGAAAGAAGGGGGAGATAGAAAGACCTGGAGGGACAGGAGCTCCACAAGGAGAGCAACAGAACCAAAAGAATCTGGGCCCAGGGGTCTTTTCTGAGACTGACATTCCAGCAAAGGAGATACTCTAGAACCCCTGTACAGATGTAGCCTATGGCAGCTCAGTCTCCAAGTGGGTACCAAGTGGGAACAGGGACTGTCTTTGACATAAACTCAGTGGCTGGCTCTTCAATCATCTCCCCCAGAGCAGGGGGGGTGGGCAGCCTTACCAGGCCACAGAGGAAGACAATGCAGCCAGTCCTGATGAGACCTGATAGACTAGGGTCAGATGGAAGGGGAGGAGGACCGACCCTATAGGTGGACTTGGGGAAGGGCATGGAAGGAGAAGAGGGAGGGGGAAGGGGTTTGGAAGGGGATGAGGGAGGGCGCTACAGCTGGGATACAAAGTGAATAAACTGTAATAATTTTAAAAATCAGGAAAAAAAAGTAGTACATGGTCTTAACCCCGAATCCCTGTCTCCAGCAGCTAGATGTGGATTTAAGCTTGGCTACACGTAGTTCCACTCCTGAGTGGTGGCCCTGTCGTGTTAACAAACTACTAATGCCATTTGCAGAAGAAAATAGACCCCACGTTAGTGGTGCCCTACGTTACTCTGCTACTTTTCAAGCTTCTTTTATTTTGGCTTTCACTTGTATGGTATTTCCTGCCAAAACCAGATTAGAAATGCTTTGGGCAGCTGCCGTCTAAGAATGCACACTGTCCCCCTGTCACAACAGCTGCTGGGCTCAGGAATAAAGTGCCTAGCACAATAAGTGGTGGTGGTGGGGAGAGGGTAGGCAGGAGACACACAAGGAGGGTCTGTATTCAGGATGAGGAAAATCAACCTGTCCCGGACAGGCTGCTTTCAAGTAGGCCATGAAAAAGCACCATGCCCTTCAAAAACAGTTTTCCCCAGTAATAAAGAGGACTTTCAAATTTAGCAGTCACTTGATTCGAGAACTTCATGAAGCTGATATAGATTCAATGGAAGAAAATGTATATGCATTTTCTCAGGTTTACAGAAGTCAAATTTGCCCCAAGAGTCTAAATGAGTAATTGCTTCTCCTAAACACTCCTGAGCTTTAGGCATAAACATGGCACCCCCTGCAGACCGAGCACCTACTGAGGAGTCCTCTAGTACCAGGTAGCTCTCAAAACTTAAGCTGATTACAGGGAAAGTAAACTCAAAGGTAGCCTCTCAGTTGCACCAGCCATCCTTCAAATGCTCAGTGTGGGGTGGGCACAGCCATGGAGCATTCCCAGATCACTCTAGACAGGAAGGCTTATCTAAAGGGAAGACAGCTACAAGAACATTACTTAAGAGTGAGCCATAGGGGGCTGGAGAGGTGGCTCAGCAGTTAGGAGCACTGGTTGCTCTTCCGGAGGAACTGGGTTCAATTTCCAACACCCAAATGACAGCTCACACCTGTCTGTAACTCCAGTTCCAGGGAATCTGACACCTTCACACAGACATACATGCAGGCAAAACACCAATGAACATAAAATAAAAATAAATCATAAAAAGAGATTAATCCATATCAAGCATATGTCCTTGGGGGCTGAAGGCATAGCTCCTTTGGTAGGGTGCTTAAGCATTACTTCTGGGCTTGGCCTCCAGTTCCAGATAAAAACAGGATCTGACCCCAGCACTTGAGAGGTAGAAGCAAGAGAATAAGGAGTTCAAGGTCATCGTGGCTACATCAAGAGTTTGAGGCTGGGCTGGGCTACAAGAGACTCTACCAAAAAACCAAAACAAAACAATAAAATTAGGACCAGCAATATGGCTCAGTGGGTAAAGCAGTATGGCCACCAAGCCTGGTGACTTAAAATTTCTGAGATTTCTGAGATCCATGTGGTGGAAGGAGAAAAATCAACTTGATTGGAAGGAGATGAGGGAGGGGACTACAATCAGGATATACAGTGAATAATTTATGAAAAATTAAAAAAAATAAGTGGAAAAAAAGATGTCCTTTGACCTCTACATATGCACCATGGCTTGTGCACATGCACACACGCACACACTTAAAAAAGATCAAGAATTTTTAAGAACCAACATTACAGAACAACAAAACTCCTTGAAAGATGTTCTTGTTCATTTAAGTAACAACATCAAGATCAATTACATATGTGTGTGATCTTACAGAACACCAGATCACATGAAAATTGACAGAGAGGAAAATAAAACAACGTGAACACCGACAGAGTTGCTTTCATTTAGGCTCTACTTAAATTAGGACAAGCTGTGGTACTTGATGTCTTATCTTCATCCTTTCACAGTCAGAGTGTCAGAAGCACTTCTGGAGATAGCCCCAAAGCTGCTCATGACATCAGCACAGGCTTCTAATCCCCCATGGAATGCTGGGAAAACCACTCTGATAGTCCTTTCATGGGTATACCTATCAGTGGAGGTTTCCTGGCTCATATTATTGTCATGTAAGTCCAGAGGACGAGTATGAACTAAACAGCCAATGTGTTCACCAGGGCACAGCCCCAAGAAGCTGCTACCCTCTGTCTTTAATGAGTTCCTGAAGCACCAACAAAGGGCATGATGGGGCACCATGGAAAGGGGCTCAGATGGTGCCATGATAATGGCTAGGAAAAAAGGCTAATGCATACTGAAATGGAATTATAAGGCTTCTTAGAATGTTTAACTTTCATTCTGTGTACAATTTTAATTGTCACAGCCTAGGAACACCGTTCCTATACCTTTCCTATCACAGAAGCTTCTAGAAAAAGTCTTTGGATCCTTAGGATATGCAGGATAGCAACAAAACTCTGCAACCTTCTGATGCTCTCTTTGTAAGCAGTCTTGCTTAGTGATACATAAATATACAGCAACATATATATTTAAGGTCCATGAGAAATGAACTTTGGAGAACTCAAATAGCCACAAAGATAAAACCACCTTACTCCAGGAGCCACCTCAGAACTACATCCCCTACCCAGATGCCATCTTAAAGGAAAATGGCACTCTTACTGGACATAGGCCATAGAGGAAAGACTCCAAAGCTTCTAGAATGACCCCAAAGCTCACTTTAGAAGCTGTCTGGCCAGTCTGAGATCCTCCACCACCTTCCCTCCAGCTCACTATTCCTTTGCACCTAGTGATAAGTCCAAGTGTTTTAGATATCTCAGTGATAGGTGCAAAGCTAAGCACCAGCCACTTGTGAGGCTGAGGCAGAAGCATCATGAGTGCAAGGCAGTCTGGACTACACACCAAGGACCAGTGTCCAAAAAAAGGAGTGAGGCAGACATAGAAACATGTTAGAGGGGGGGTTTGGCAAGATGGCCCAGGGAACTAAAGCAGTAGCTATCAAGGCTGATGATCTGAGTTTGATTCCTGGAATGGTATGGTAGAAGGAGAAAATTCCTAAAAGTTGTCCTCCAACTTCTTCCCCAGCCTCCCACATCACACACACTGACACACACACACACGTAAATGTAATATAATATTTAAAAAAACAAAGACTTCGAAGTCATCTACAAAGAGAAACCCCAAACCATCTATCTCCAGAAAGAAAAGACAAACGAGTCTTCACCTGCCCCAAATAAACTAAGGTTGAAGTTCCAGAGATAAAGGATAGAAGAGCGGGGACAGACAGTACCTCTCTGGTTATGAAGATTAATAAACCTGACTAGATTTGGAATCACCTACAATACACACTGCTGGGCATGCCCATGAGGGCCAGGGAGCAAGAAAGATACACCCTGACTGTGAGTGACGCCATCCCATGGGCTGGGGCTCAAAACAGAATAGAAAGAAAAGGGGAGTGGAGAAAGCAAGCTGAATGCCAACATCCCCCTATGCTTCCTGACTGAGCACACCATGTGACCGGTCACCTCCTGTTCCTGTCACTGCAGCTAGAGCTGCTCTCCCTCTCAGGCCTTTGCTGCCATGATGAATGTTCCTGAAACTGGGAGTGGGTCAGGTATTTTGTCACAGTGACAAGGGAAGACATGCTAGGTGTGGTCCTTAGACAACTGGAGTAAATTCAGAATCCCTTCCCAGCACACAGAGAATCACAACCACCTCAGGAGCTTTGTGGGTAGTCTATGGGCACAAGCTGGCTTCCCCTTCCAGTGGTCATCATCCCTGGATTCAGAGAAGAGTTCTCCAAGCCAGCAGAGGGGGGCAAGATTCTGGCTCTGTTCTGGTAACTTGCTGGTCACTCGCTTTCGTTTGGTAAGACCGCGGGACACTCAAACTGCCTTGGTCTCTCCTTCTGCCATTGTCCTGAACATGACCAGAGGCTCAGGAGAAAATGCTCCTCAAACTTTGACATATGTCAGCCAAGGATCAGCTGAAGAGGTTTTCCAGGAGCACATGTGAGGGAGGATGGTTTACTTAACCTCAGGAAAGATCATTCCATCTTCATGAAGGACATAAACCCATTGCTTTTCCCACAGTGAAATTAGAACACAGACCAATGTGTGTACTTAACGGTGAGCATTACTTAGGTCTGAACTGAGGACAGGAGCCTGTCCTGTGCTGCTCAGCTGCTCTGTTTGGTTCCTGGCTTCATCTTTTAGTTCATTATACCCTCCATCCATTAATGTTTCATTAAAATTTCTTTTTATGAGGAAATTTTTAAGTAAAAGCAGTTACACCTGTGATTTTTTTTGTTTTGTTTTGTAAGTGTGTGTAATTATTTTTATCATTCCTCTTTGGCTACATGTGTATCTTTGAGATGGGGACACAGATGAGAACCCAAAGGCTAACTATGAACCTAGCAAGAGTCTGTTTCACATCCCTCCTACTCTTTTGCTAGTACTTGGGACTGAACGTAGGACTTCCTACATGCTAGGCAGGCAGGCGCTCTACCACTGAGCTACCTCTTCAGTAAAAACAGGGCCTAAGTTACCCAAGCTGACCTTAATTCACTCTGTAGCTCAGGAAAGTCTTGAATGTTTGATTCTCCTCCCTCAGGCTTCTAAGCAACTGGGATTATAGGTTTATGCCATAAGGTCTGGCTTGGTTACTCTGAGTAAAAAGGTTCTAATTCTGCCCCAGATCTTTCATGCAACCTTCACCATTCCCTCCTTGTTCTCCACAGAGAAAGTGTGGCAATGTATTAATACATTTCTTTTCTACTCCTTTGCTCAGCTTTTCTGACAATAACTACATATATACAATACACATTCCAGACATGTCCTCTAAAATGGCAGCTCCTTAGGGGTTTTCTGAATGCGATAGGCTGGACTCTACAGAATGAAGGTCAAGGGAAGGGAAGGTTTTTGAATTCAGCAGTGATAAGACAGCATAGGGGCATCATCAGGAACCATGAAAGCATGCGATGACTCTGAAGTTTCTTGTCATTATCTTTCCTCAGGGAGTCGACAAGTACACGGTGTCTTCTAAGTGTGCCCTGATACTTGGCCTAGCCTGAAACCTTCAGGTGGGACAGCCAAAACTTCCCAGAAAGGAGCAGGGAGAATGGGCAGGGAGCTGAGTCCAGCCTGAAGTCATGGCTCAGAACTCACATTCTATTTCTGACTGTGACACTGTGCAATTATTTGTCCTTCACATCGTGATGGTTGCCCAGCTATGAAACAGGTATAGTCACTGCCTTGGTCGGCATTATGAAACAGTTCAAATGGTTATCAGGAAAAGAAATACAGGAGTGGGTTGGCCAGTGCTGGCATTTTGAACAAATTCTGACCAAAAAAAAAAAAAAAGAAAAGAAAGAAAAAGAATTAAACACTGTTAAGCTGTTTTTTTTAAATGCTCCATTTCCCTTTCTATGTATAAAAATTGCTTTAATAATGTCTTCTTTTTAAATAATGTCATCTTTTCTACTTCATAAACTCCTAATTTGTCAAGCTCACTTCTGACCAATTTCCTGGTTCTTGAACAGTACTGCAGAAGAACAGTAAGTTTTAGAGAGCTGCCCATGGGTGAAGCATCTTGGGTGAAAGTAGAGGTGGGAGGACAGAGCTCATTCTTGGAAGGGCATGTTTGTCCAGCACCGCCACTGAGGGGGGACATTCTGCTCTCTCAGAGAGTAGGTGGCCTAACCCTCTGAGGGTGAAAACCCTTGACATTCACCCATGTGGCTGCTACGGAGAGAAGGCCTGCCTCACTACGACCCTGCCTGATGCCTTGACAGAAAAGCCTTGATAGTGTATACCCCACTCAGAGTGACACTATGTGGCCCATATGAAAGCTACGGTGCCAACCTGGTCAGTAAGTACCTGGAAAGCCACACTAGAAGCCAAAGTATCAAGGAAAACTTTTTTTTTTTTGGGGGGGGGTGTTTGTTTGTTTGTTTGTTTGGCCTCTGCTTCATTCAGGAAGTCTCTAGATCCAGAAGGCATTCACAATAGTGACAAAACATCAGCCATGAGACTCAATAATCATCCAAATTGGAAAAAGAAAATCCACACCTTCAAAGTTGCACACTTTTCAACTGTTTACAGAATCTTAAAACTTCACCAAAGCAGGCCTGGGATGTACCCTACTGGCCAAGTGCTTGTTTAGTTTAGTATGCACAGGGTCCTGGGTTCTATCCCTGGTGTGAACATAAATTAACAGAGAGTATGTAACATCAGGGACATTAACCCTAAAGACCCTGCAAGCTGCTTACTATCAACCCCCGGGAAAGCCTGATGTCCATGCAGAACTCTGATGTTCTCGTAATTTATATAGCCAGGCATCTACCCCTGGGGGCATTTATTTTGTTCTCTGCCCACAAATCTCTGCTTAATCTCCAAGATCCTGTTAGACACTGGGGCATGGGGAAGCACAGATCAGCCACCCCTAACTACAGAGTGAGTTCCTGGCCAGCCTAAGTTGCAGTGAGACCCTGTCTTAAGAGAGAGGGGGAGGGAAGGAAGGGAGAGAGAGAGAAAGGGGAAAGGGAAGGAGAGGAGAGAGGAAGGGAAAGAAAAAGAAAGAAAGAAAGAAAGACAGAAAGAAAGACAGAAAGAAAGAAAGAAAGAAAGAAAGAAAGAAAGAAAGAAAGAAAGAAAGAAAGAAAGAAAGAACCCAGCCACTTTAGATTCTTGCGCAAATAGGGAAAGGTGTCTCAGATAAACAACCACTAGCTGTGATTTAAGACTGCCTGTGCCTGGAAGATACCCCACCTGTGCAATCTGAAGATAAACACACTGCTGCTTAGCACAGTTCCTGGGATGTTGCTAGCCAAGGATACAAGGTCTCTGCTCCAAAGATTTCCGGCAGGTGTCAAATCTTCATCTTTTTTTAGATTTATCAAGAGTACTGACACCATTGTTACTATATCTTTGTGTTGTTTTTTTTTTTTTTTTCCCAAGACAATCTCATATAGCCAAACATGCTGAAAACAGGTGTGCATTACACTGCCTTGTCCAGTCTGTACGATGCTAGGGATGGAACTTAGGTTTCATGCATGTTAGGTGGGCAGTCTGCCAACTGAGCCACACCTTCAGCCCCATAATTAGCATATCTTTACAGATTAGCGAGTGCGTCCACAAGTGAGTGTGTGTGTGTGTGTGTGTGTGTGTGTGTGTGTGTGTGT
>NW_026587556.1:3028278-3042944 GCF_907164565.1 Psammomys obesus
AAAAAAAAAAAGCACTGTTCCTGAGGCCTTCTGCAGCAAGGCATTCCACACCAGGGGGCAGGGATTACCACAGTCCCAAGCCTCTAAACCGTGGGTATAATTAGGCACCACATCCATTAGCGCGCCACCAACGTCACTGAGAGCCACCAGCATCTGTTGACAGATTGCATACCCGGCATATCACTGAAATGGCAAGTGCCGAGAAGGTGGCCCACAATAGAAACAATGGCATCTTGTCCGTTCCTGGTTCCAACGGTGGCTCATAGGACAAATATAGAGGCCACTGCCCTGGCTGCACTGAGCTCATGGTTCCACACAATTTCACTGACTGCAGCAGGTTCTCTACCAAAAGTGGAAAGAGCTCTGTGCACATCCGTTTAGGTCTGTGTTCTGAGGGAGTTAGGACTTCGCTTCCCCTACCATCTCCAATACCCAAGCTATCTTGTTTCTTTTTCTTTCCTTCTTTTCTCCCCCCACCTCCCAACGAGTGTTCCAGGCTAGCCTCCAACTTGCAGCAATCCTCCTGGCTCACTTAGCCTCTTGGTGCTGGGATTATGGGTATGTGATGCTACATTCAGCTCAATATATCTTAAAAGGAAAAATGATTGTTTTATACTTTCCAGCACTCATTTGAACTTAGTTAATATTTCAACTTTTGACTAGCATACTTCAAGTGCTATTATAATTGTAATAATCGGTCAAACAGGAATCCTAACATTAAAAACAAATCAGGCAATGCCACTTACACAAAAAATCTTATAAATACATTTTAAAATTAAATATGTCACAAAACATAACAAAACAGCCTCATAAACTGGTGATGTCTCTACCTTCTTTGTACTGTGTTTTCTTAGAATCAACAGAAACTTCTGGAATCAGACTCTAGCTTTCAAAAGTGATGGGTAATCTTCCTGTTCCAGCCCTATGCTATGTTACTGTTCCTCATAAGAAACAACCAGTCTTCAAAACAAAAATATAGATGCTGAGTTCTTTTTTAATCCATAAAAAAATGTAATCAAACTTGTTGAGAAAATTTTTTAAAAAAGAAAAAAGAAATGAGACACTCATTGCTAGAATTAAAGCCACTTTTCAACTTCTTACCAATTGGTTACACACCAATTACAACCAGATGGCACAAGTATAGCCCTTGGGGCCATGGGCACCCCTCTTGGTAAAGCCCTTTAACTAGACTGTTTCTAAATGTTTCTGTCTCAGTCGCTTGTTCCCAAGAAAGGTGGTGATGACAGACACCTCGGAATATGAGGCAGGAGTGGAAAGGTAGCATCATTGAGGCTTTAAGGTAATAGTAAGGACAGAACTGTTATTGGGAACTTAAGAGAGAATAGACAAGCAAAGAGGAATACTGACATAAAAGTTGTGCTTGGTTATTTGATAACTAACCCAAGCTTGAAGCCTTTTCTCTTCTTGATCACACTACCATAGATTTCCAACATTATACACACTGTCACAGAATCGCCCACAGGAGCCTCTATAGAAACTCCCATGCACCCTTGCAGTCACACATACTTTTAAGTATCTACTTAAAAGTAGGCTCTTAGAAGGGAAATCCACCTTGCCTCATGCCCAGAAAAACAAAAATAAGAAGAAGAAGAGAAGGCATGAGGCACTGGCTTAAGGAACTGGCTCTTGTCACAGTGCTGGGTTAGTCTGTTGTCTTGTCTAACCATCCAGGCCATGTGCCCAGTGAAAGAGAGGTGGAACTCAGCCTCCTGGTGAGCGCCCCCTATTTGTTTTAGCCAAGAGGATCAAGAAGAAACCCTGAAATAGTGGAATGTTCCATTAGGCCCCAGAGAGCACCAACCAAGATGGGGAGGGAGCTCTTGGGAGCTGGCTGTCTCCTTCATCCCTGTGTGCTTACCTCAATGAACTATAAATAGAGTGTGAAATAATTCTTACTTTGTGGGTGAATGTCTAGGGTTCTACAGCATCTCTCTCTAAGCTAAGGAGCGCAACATGTTCAATAACTGGTTTTTCAACCACTCTTTGGGCCAGACCTCTGGAAGTTGAGATAGAGTAGTTTTTATTTTGTGTTTTAGTGAGGGGACAGGCTTCGGGCAAATGAAGACACCGGGGCCTGTCACAGAACAACTTTAGGCCAAGGTCACGGACAAGAGTAGAGCGGAGACTCAGATTCTTGTCTAACCAAGTCTTTTGAACGCCGTTAGTTTTCCGACTTAAGTTAATTTGAACACACACACACACACACACACACACTACTCGCGGTGCCCTGCTTGTCTCTGGATGTGCTGTCCTTTCTGACGGGGCGGGGCAGGGTGGGGTGGGAGGCTGGGAGGACGGCAGCACTTCCACTAGGAAGGGGGCTCTTCTAGTGGCCGCAGCCGGGAACGTCTCCACCCCATGGGAACCCGGATACAGACACGGGTGAGGGACCCCGCTGACCTTCCTCTGCTGCTTCTCCCAGGCCGGGTCGAGGAGCAGGTCGCGGTCCCACTCCTCCTCCTGGATCATGTACTCATCTTCGTCGTAGACGTAGTTGTACTGCACGCCGGGCTCTATCTGGTTCATGGCGCTGGGTGGCTGGGGCGGCTGAGAAGCAAGCGCAGCGCAAGGGATCGACAGACGGACGGAAGATGGATGAATGGATGGGTAGGCGGCGGGCAGCGGTGACCTTCGCGCGGTTCCTGGGGCGGCACGCCTGGGCGCGGAGTCTCCGGCGAAGCACCAGCTCGCCGGCTGGCAGCGCCGCGCGGATTAATAGCCGGCTGGGAGTCACGTGCCGCAGGCCCCGCCCACAGGCCATGCCCCGCCCACTCCCCCGCTGCCAGCACGTGCGGTTGGCTGGCAGGATAAGCCCGCTCCGATCCCGCTGCCTTCACTCCACCCACCCCCGCTCCTTGATGCCTCCGAGGGATGACCTAGGGGCACCTCGGACAGCGACCTGGAGACCAGGAGGAAGAGAACTGGGGAGAAGACACCTGTGAACCTGCTCCTGCCTCGCGCAGCGCACCCACGGATTCCAAAGATGCGCTGCAAAGTCACGTTTGCCATGTCTCCAGGAGTCAGCTAAAAAAAAAAATCTCCTTCACCCTCCTCTTCCTTCCCTTCTTCCACGTCCCTCCTCCTTCTCCTCCTCCTTTCTCTCTCTCTTTCTCTTTCTCTCTCTCTCTCTCTCTCTCTCTCTCTCGCTCTCGCTCTCGCTCTCGCTCTCCCTCTGTTTCTCACTTTCTCCCTCCCTCCCTCTCCCTGTCTCCTCCCCTCAGTCTCCCTTCTCTTTTCCTCCTCTTCTTTAGTTCTCTTTCTGCCTCTCTGCATCTCCTCTACTCCCTATCCCCCCTTCCTCCCTGTTTCCCCTTTCTCTTCCTCTAAAGCTTCTTTCTCCTTCCTTCTTTCTCCTCTCTCTGCTCATCTTCCCTCTGCTAACCCTCAGTCCTCTCCCCCCTCCATTCCATCCTTTCACCCTTCATTTAAAAGTCCCTGAATACCCTCTTTCTCCTTCCCACCCTCACATGAAGGACTCAAGGCAAAGAACTTGAACCAACTCTCAAAAGCTCAGTTACTAAGCCAAAGCAGGAAGTGTCCATCACTCACCTGCCAGCCGTAAATTAAGAGAACTGACAAATGATGGACTGGTGGCCAGTTTCTCCTTACATTTTCATTCCTCCCTGCGGTACTGCACTTGTGCCCTCTCATCCACTAGTCCTGCTTGGCTGTTCCCGGTGAATTAAGCCAGCCAAGGAAGCAAAGCCAGAGCAATAGGACAGGAAGGCTGGAACTTCAGATCAGTCATGTATTAACTGCCCGCTGCGAGCTGAAAACAGCATTAGTCACCGAGGCCATCTAAGAGGATAGGTGCTCCCGGTTGAGTTTATATCCCAATTTAGTAAGCACTGCCAGCGGGTGCTACAGGACAGGACTGTGTGTGGCTCAAGGCTACCTGTTTGCTACCATGTCGAAAGAGGAAATACGTATGCCTAGAGCTGCCAAGTTCATTAGAAGTTTAACATCTACTCTTTTTTTGCAGAAAACCTTACACAATCAGCAAATGCAATGCATTAGTATTTTTTAAAAACATTCTCACCCCCGGACAAGCTTAGATTTTGCCTTTTGTTGGTTGTGCTCCTCAGTAATGCTATCATGTGTAGCCCAGGCTAGTCTAGAACTGGCTGTATAGCCAAGGATGGCTTTGAACTCCTGAGTACCACTACATGTGGTACTTGTGATGTGAGGATCAAACCTAGGGTTTTGTATATGCTTAGCCAAGTGCTCTAAAACTGGGCTATCTCCTCAGCCCCTAACTTGACATCTTAAAGTTCGCTTTAGATTTTAAACCAACTCTCTGAATACGTTTATCAAAGTACTACGGTACGTGTCTTTGAACGTTTTCCAGAGACCTCAGATTCCAATTCAAGAGAAATAAGCAGCTCCAAGACTGAAAAAGCTGACACCTGGGTGAAAAACTGTAGGAAGCAGAGGTGGCGTTCAAGGCTCTGTCTCCAGCAAAGAACTACAAAGATTACCAAAAGACAGGAAATAAACAACAACAAAGAAAAGCTGTGACAGCCTAAGCTTCCGGCCTGGGGGAAAGTTTTCAAGGAACTTACACACAGCTCAGCTGTCTCCCTAAACTGGGAGGAAGGGCAGTGGGAGAGTAGACATTTACTAGAATTTGCAAGACCAATGAAAGGGAGTTGAGAAGATAAGACATTATGGAAATTCACAGAGTTCTCTACAGTACAATCAGTGAAAGCACGGAAGGAAAACACCTGCCCCTAAGGCACAGATGTCCCCAAAAGGTTCAGAAGGAATGAGTACTGGAGCTCACAAAGGGCCAATAACAGTTGCTGCTTTAAACAGCCAGAGTGAAAAACAGACCCTCACAGAGCATCGGGGAACTCAGAAGTGGGAATAAATTAGTATGTGATTAAATGTACTGGTCCTGCCTGAAAAAAAAATCACAAAAGAAAAATAAGAAAGAATAGAATATGTCCGGGGATTTAACCATGTCCCCAAATAAAACGTAAAAAAATATCTATAGTATTTTCAAAACATTTGACGCTCATCAAGGTGAGGTGGGACTGGTAAGTTTAGGCCAGAAGATGCTCTTCTAGCATGCCCAAGGTTCAGTACCAAGGGCCGTAAACACTAAAAGAAAAAGAACCCATCTATAATACAGACTGAATACAACCTGAAGAAGAGGGAATGTTTTCCAAGTTCCTCCATACAGTAGCCAATGACAGCATAAGAAAAGAAAACTATAGATAAGGATCCCCAGAACTCTCATATGTTGCTGGTGGAAATGTAAAATTTCAACCACTATGGAAATCAGTATGGAGTTTTTTTTCAGAAAAACTAAAAACAGATCTACCATAAAACCCAAATCTCCCACTCCTGGGTGTATATTTGAAAAACTCATCATCACAGAGATACCTGCACATCAGAAAGACACGTACATGCTTTCTTTCATTTGTGGATCCCAGACTTTACACAAACCGATAAAAGCATGTGCGCATAGAGGACACACAGTAGAGTGAAACTGCCTAGCGGAGTGAAGGGGACTAATAGGAGAGGGGAGAACAGCAAAGGAGACTAGGAAGTTATGGGGCAAATAAGCTCAAAGTACATTATAGACTTGCATGAAAATGCTCTTACATAACCCAGCACTGCGTATAATGCACGTTTAGGCCCGTATATGGCTCAATACTGTATATAATGCACATATACCCTTATAAAACCTGGTACTATATGTAATATACATATTATTCCCCCAAGGTCTTTCAGGAAAATCAGTTATAAAAAGTTTTAACACGGTTTTAGTAAACTAGATTGATGATCATCAAATGGATTTATTCCATAAATGAAGTATGGGTTTAATATTTAAAAAATTAATCTGCCATATTAACAGCCCAAAAAAGAAAAAGCATATGATCATCTTTTCCACTGTATGGTTTTGGCTTCTTTGTCAAAAATCAAGTATCTGTACGTGTGTGAGTTTATTTCTGGGTCTTCTGTTCGATTCCATTGATCCACCATTCTGTTTCTGTGCCAGTACTGTGCAGTTTTTTACTATTGCTCTGTAGTACAGCTTGAGATCAGGGATGGAGATTCCTCCAGACGATCTGTTGTTGTACAGGATTGTTTCAGCAATTCTGGGTTTTTTGTTTTTCCATACAAAATTGAGAATTGTTCTTTCAAGGTCTGTAAAGAATTGCGTTGGTATTTTGTTGGGAATTGCATTGAATCTGTAGATTGCTTTTGGCAGGATGGCCATTTTCACTATGTTAATCCTACCGATTGGCACAGGAGACAACTTCCTGAACAGAACACCAACAGCACAGGTTCTAAGATCAACAATCAATAAATAGGACCTCATGAAACTGATAAGCTTCTGTAAAGCAAAGGACACTGTCCTCAGAACAAAACGACAGCCTACAGATTGGGAAAGAATCTCCACCAACCCTATATCTGAAAGAGGGCTAATATCCAAATATATAAAGAACTTAAGAAGTTAAACACCAACAAACCAAGTAATCCAATTAAAAAATGGGGTACAGAGCTAAACAGAATTCTCTGTGGAGGAATATTGAATGGCAGAGAAACACTTAAAGAAATGCCCAAACATCTTAGTCATCAGGGAGATGCAAATCAAAACAACCCTGAGGTTTCACCATACACCCATCAGAATGGCTGAGATAAAAAACTCAAGTGACTACACATGCTGAAGAGGATGTGGAGAGGATGTGCTGGTGGGAATGTAAACTTGTACAACAACTTTGGAATTCAATTTAGTGCTTTCTCAGAAAATTAGGAATAGTGCTTCCTCAAGATCCAGCTACACCACTCCTAGGCATATATCCAAAGTATGCTCAAGTATACAACAAAGACATTTGCTCAACCATGTTCATAGCAGCTTTATTCATAATAGCCAGAATCTGGAACCAACCCAGATGTCCCTCAACTAAGGAATGGACAAAGAAATTGTGGTACATTTATACAATGGAATACCACTCAGCAATTAAAAACAAGGAAATCATGAAATTTGCAGGCAAATGGTGGGAACCAGAAAAGATCATCCTGAGTGAGGTACCTCAGAAGCAGAAAAACACATATAAGTGTCACTTATAAGTGAATATTAGACATATAATATAGTATAAACATATTTAAAATCTGTATACCTGAAGAAGCTAAGCAAGAAGGAGGACCCTGGGTAAGATGATCAATCCTCACTCAGAAAGGCAAACAGGACGGGCATAGGAAGAGGGAGAAAATAGGGAACATGACAGGAGCCTACTGCAAAGGGCCTTTGAAAGACTCTACCCAGCAGGGTATCAAAGCAGATGCTGAGAATCATAGCCAAACTTTAGGCAGAGTGCAGGGAATCTTATTAAAGAAGGGGGGGGGGATAGAAAGACCTGGAGGGGACAGGAGCACCACAAGGAAAGCAACAGAACCAAAAAATCTGGGCCCAGGGGTCTTTTCTGAAACTGATACTCCAACCAAGGACCATACATGGAGATACCCTACAACCCCTGCTCAGATGTAGCCCATGGCAGCTCAGTGTCCAAGTGGGTTCCCTAGTAATGGGAACAGGGGTTGTCTCTGACAATAACTCAGTGGCCTGCTCTTTGATCACCTCCCCTGCTCTTTGATCACCTGGTAATGTTGTGAGGGGCACAACATTACCAGGCCACAGAGGAGGACATTGCAGCCAGTACTGATGAGACCTGATAGGCTAGGGTCAGAGGAAAGGGGAGGAGGACTTCCCCTATCGGTGGACTTGGGGAGGGGCATGGGAGGAGATGAGAGAGGGATGGTGGGATTGGGAGGGAATGAGTCAGGGGGCTACAGCTGGGATACAAAGTGAATAAACTGTAACTAATTAAAAAATAAATTAATTTTAAAAAACGAATATGTTAAAAACAAAAACCCTCTAATTGCAACAGTAGAGAAACAATAGGTCTATTATACAGAGCTATACAAAGACAGTGCCGAGGGGTCCTAACTGCAATCTAACATTCCGACAGATGCTCAGGGCAGCAGTCATCAGGAAAATGCAAATTCGCACACACTGTGGTGGGAATGATACAACAAGGGCATGAGATGGCTCAGCACATACAAGCGCTTGCCACCCAAGCTTTATGACCTGAGTTCAGTTCCCAAGAGACCGTACGAAAAGCCAGATGCAGCGGTAAACATCTGTAACTCCAGCATGCCTACAACGAGACGGAGACAGAATCAGCTGGAAGTTCATGTATGCGTCTCAGCAAAAACCAAGAGAGACCCTTCACCCAAAACAGGTGGAAAGAAAGAACAAACTCCTGAAAACTTGTGTTACCTCCCCATGTGCCCACACACGCACACATTCATGTGCATACAAATAAATAAACAAATGTAATAAAAAAAATTATGGAAAACATTTGTGGGTGACAGATGTGTTGATTGTCTTGCTTATACTGATGGTTTCACAGGTGCGTACGTACATCGAAATTTAACAGATCGAACATTTTACATATGCAGGGTTCATTTTACCCTGATTAGACCTCAACAAAGCTGTTGAAAAACTCTGTATTTCTCTGCTCCCCTAACAATTTGGATGAGCTCAGCACCCACAGATGGTGGTTCTTTCAGCATGTCTTACAAACGCCAATGTTTAGCATTCTGCCCATGCTTACAGCTTCCAACCTTCTCCTCTAGCATGACTCCTGGTGATGTCACTCACCTTCATATTCTAAAAGCATTTAATATCTGCAGTTAGAGCTTTTAGGGCAAAAGCCTGGGTTCCAGTGGCTGCCCCCAAACCAACTTAGACCATAGGCATTGTATCCCCTAAAGCCAGAGGTAAAAGCAGTTGTAAGTCTCCCGATGTGGGTGTTGGAAACTGAACTCAGGACCTTTAGAAGAGCACCAGGTACTCTTAAGTGCTAAGCCCTCTCCAGTGTTTGTTTGTTTTGTCTGCTTTAGCTTTATAGTTGACATATATTGGACACTGATTTTGTGCCACGTGTTCCTGGGAGTGTTTTGGATGTTAACTAATTTAATCTCACAATAACCTTGTATTAGAAGCAAGATAATCACCCCCAGTTACACAGGAGAGAAGACAATGCGAGGATAAGTGATTTCCCCACCATCGTCCCACTAGTAGTTGATGAGATGTTTTAGTATTGGTTGTCAGCTTGACCAGATGCAGGGATTCCTAGACAATCAGTAAAAGTCGCTTCTGCTGTGTGTACAGATTAGCATGTGGCCCCAGAACTGAGCAGGGAAGCTGCATCATCCAATAGGTTAGGCCAGAAATGGAGGGAAAAGGACAAGAAGTATATACACATGTACACTTGATCCTCAAGCAGATAGGTTTTTCATTTGGGTTTGGGTTTTGTTTTTGAGATTGTCACATGTGGATGTCAGATTCCAGGTTCTCCAACCTTAGAACATGGACTTGTGTCAGTGGCTCTCAACATACTCCATATGTGTTGAACACTAGAGTAAGGGGGCACATGGGTTATGTCATTTAGCACCTGCTGCCACCTAGGAGGGAGATGGGACTCCCGGTTTGTAGAAGCAGTAAACTGACACTGGGAGGGGTATTGGACATGACATGCCCAAAGTCACTCTGATCAAATATGAAATAGATCATTATAAAACCCTCATCCACGGACAAGAGCCATGTCATGCCGCTTCCTTATTTTTTTCTAAACACACTTCCTGTTTGTATAGATTATTTTTCTATAATGTAATTTCCACACAATCTTTTTGTAAAGGATTTTTGTTTTTACTACCCTCTCCAAATTTGAATTGTCCCCTTTGACACAGGAACTTTGTTTGTTGTTGTTGTTTGCTTTGTTTTGACTTTTCCAGACAGGGTTTCTCTGTGTAAACAGCCCTGGATGTCCTGGAAATTGCTTTTTAGACAAGGCTGGCCTTGAACTCATAGAGATCCACCTGCTTCTTCCTCCTTAGTGCTGGGATCAAAAGTATATGCCACCACTCTCGTCCAGGAACTCTGTTTTTTAAATCTACACAACAAATACAGCAAATATCCACATGTAAAGGGCCAATTAAGGAATTTATAGAAAATCTCTAAACTTAGACACCAATGACTTAGAAAGGAAAAGCAAATTATAAAAGCCATTTCGTGTATACGTTCACACATGAGCATATGTATCAGTCATATAATCACTTAATCATATTCATCAAGTCCCGAATTTTATTTTTGTCTGTAAACTCAGCACTTGGAAGGCTGATGCTAGAGGGCTTCCATGGGTTCAAGACCAATGTGGGTTACATAGTGAGTTCTAGGCCAGCTCGATCCACAGAGTGAGACCTTGTTTCAAAAATCAAGAGAAAGAAAGGGGCAAGGGCTAAGGTTCAGTAAGAACCTTAGGAAGAGGAAGGAGAGAGAGAGAGAAGGAGAGGAAGAGGAAAGAAGGAAGGGAAGGTGCGGTAATAAAATTATATCCATCTATGAAAAGTCTGTATTTGAAAGAACACATCCCAAACTCTTCAACAAATCATGGGAATTAGGTAGAGGGTGGACAGGTGCTGAGGTTTCACCACCGATTTCAAACGATCTTTACTGTTCCCCCCGCTGTGGTGATCACAGGTAGCATTATGCTAAATGACAACATCTCTCGCTCCATCTGTGGCCCTGCCAGCTCAGCGAACAGTGCTTTATCAAGACCTAAGCGTCCGAGTAGCTCGGTTTGCACTTGTTATTTCATCCACCCACGGAGGCTGCTATTGAACTCACCGTCAGTTAACATACCTGGGTCCTTTTCCCAAACCCAGAAAGAGCGTGGGTAAAATAACAAAAGTCAAAACCAATTCAATGATTGTTTCTTACCGTTGAGAACAACTTTAAAATAACAGGAAATCCTTGACATTTCCCGAGCCTTTGCTACATCAACCCACCTTCTCTTTTCTGTTGATGATGTTTATGATTTTTCTCAAGTTGCTTCTGGGTCCACAGATCCCTTTCAAAAGATGAGAAAGTATAGGTGGGTGGCGTGCAGACCTGATTTTCATTGCGTGCGGAGGTGCTTTAATTTTTTTTTTTTTTTTAATAATTGTATGGATAGATGGAACGCTTTCTCTAACCTCACAAACATTCAGTGTTAACAGAGACTTGTAAATGCTTCCATATTTTTTTCTATGACTACTCAGGCATAAGTATTATTTTTGTAAAACCTAATTGATGTTAAAGAATATTCACTATTGTGCAATTTCCTTTTGGGATGTGGCTGTGTATTGGTATCATTTCATGTCATCCCACACAGGTCATTACGCTTTGTGAAATATGCTTCAGGGGCTCATGTGTTTGAGTACTTGGTCCCCCGGTGGAGCCCTCTGAAGAAGACTTAGGCAGTGGAGTCTCACTGGAAGAAGTGAGTCACTGAGGGGGTGGGCTTTGAAGGTTGTAGTGCAACCCCACTTCCGGCCCTGTGGCTCTGCTACTGATAAGACAGAGTAGACACTACTGCCACCATGCCTTCCCCACCAGGATGGAGTGGTATTCCAAGAACCCACATAGAAGAATAAACCCTTTCTCCCTTTAGTTGCTTCTGGTACTTTGTCACAGTGACAGGAAGAGTAGCTAATACGTAGGTCACTCTTCCTGCAAGCAGCACTGTCTCAATACTGTTGATTGGCTCTTTTACCATTGGCCCTTGTGTGGAGGGCAAAAGGGAATAAGATCAGTGGTGACAGAGAGGAGAAAGAAGTAATTATAAATCTAAAGTTTCACAAGTCAAGGAGCTTCAAAAACCCCTCTGATCAAAAGTTGTGTTCCAAAATCTCCGTTCTGGTTTGGTCTTCGGTTTCTTTAATAAGATCCCCAACCTAAAGAAACTGAAGAAAGGGTTTATTTGGTGCACACTTCTGATCATAGTCCATCTCTACGGGAAGTCAGGGCTGGAACTATGGAGGAACACTGCTTACTGACTTGTTCCCTGGCTAACCTTTTTATATAGCTCAGGCCACCTGCCTAGGAATGGCACCGCCCTCAATGGGATGGGCCCTCTGGGCAGTCAAGAAAATGCCACAGAGACGTGCCCACAGATTAACTAATAAAGGCAATCCACCAACCAGGGGGTTCTCTCTTTCCAGGTGTGTCAAGGTGACAACAAAGATTATAGTCTCTCCTATGCCTGGAGAGACATCTGAACCAATAGATTCTTCACAAAGAATGTTGCTCTTGTTTCTGCATCTGAGAAAGTGCCTATTCAAGATACTCCCAGAAGTCTCCTTTATTTGCTCAGCCTGTCCAGGTACTAGCCCATCCATGTCCTTGGTTCCTGCATTCCTTGTAGTCCCTAACCACCTCCATTCCAGTATCTTTGTTAGTCTACTGAAGCTTTTGGACTCTTCATCACCGTCTGGCTCTATTTCTTTGTTTGTCCAATTTGTGCAAACTTGAATCTCTGTAGAGAACACCTTGTCCTTGTTGCAATTGTCCAAGATCTAGCCTGGCCAGGAAAGCCTAGGAGAGTGTGTTTGTTCCTATGGGCTTGCAGCTATGTGGATGGACTGTTAAGCTTGCCCACTCAAAAGAATCTGATTTTGTTACTGTTCTGTTGCCACGATAAATACCATGGCTAAAGTAACTTATAGAAGGCAACTTATTTGGGCTTATGATTCCAGAAGGATAAGAGTCCATTGTGGCAGCAAGCAACAGAAATGGCAGCTAGAACAGAACCTGAGTTTCTATATTGGATTCAAAGTCAGAGCTGAGAGCAAACTGAAAATTACACAAGGCCTTTAATCTCAAAGTCTGTCCCTAGTGACACAGCAGGACCATACCTCGTAAACCTTCCCAGATGGTGCTACCCACTTAACACCAAATTTTCAAGACTATTCCCAAGACTATTGGGGGAAGGCCACTTTTCACTGAAACTACCATACCATTCATTTGTGCCAATTGCATTATATGGGCAATGTCTGAGATGGACATGGTAGATTTTTGTTTGTTTGTTTGTTTGTTTGTTTGTTTAGTTTCTAAGTAACAAGGTTTTGTTTAGGTTTTTATAAAGTAGAAATTCAGGAAGTCAGAAGGTTAATGACTAAGGATAACGCCAGAAAAGAAAGAGGAAGTAAGGGAAGAGGTTGAAGAGCTTTACCTAGCCTCACAGGCTGTTTGATAGGGGGGCGCTTCTGAGAAAAGGGTCTGCATGTGATTTCTCGGGCTGTATGGATGTCATAGAGGACACTCATACAGGCCCAGGCGGACAAGGTCAGTTTTTTTGTGCAGCCAAAAGGCCCAGTGAACATAAGATGCGTGAGTCCGCCGCTGTGTAACGCGGTGCACTGTTTCACAGTGAACCATTTTCCTTTAAGTAGAGGTACACTCTGAAATAACAACAACAGCAACAACAAAAGCCATCGAGCAGAAAATGCATAAACCAGGAGTGCTGTCATTGTTATTAAGTGTTATATTCTGTATGTAATTATATGTTCTATTCTTGACATTATTGATGGCACAGTTACAGCATCATAACGGTATCACTACAACACATACCAGGAATGTGCTTTAGGTGAAAACGCTACAACCGCTATTGTATATAGTATAACTAGGTATAGTGTAGTGAGAAATTTGTTTTCTTTAAAAGACCAGTTACGTTGGGAGTATGCTTTTGTTTCAGTTCCAGCTGTGGGATATGGGGCTGCTTCAGATTGACCATAGCATCCAGTTATGATTTGCCTTGTGCTCTATCAGGAGTGTGCTTTTGCCAGCTGAAGATAGTTTACATTTGGAATTCTGGGGACTTCAGAGGGTATGTAATGCTAGAGCCCTAGAGGAACTCTGGAAGCTACTGCTACCCCTGCTGCTGCCGCCTCCACTGCCGCCGCCGCCGCCGCTGCTGCTGCTGCTGCTGCTGCTGCTGCTTCTGCTGGTGCTGGTGGTCCCTGCTGCTGCTTTTGTGGTTTGCTGGATTGTTGGTTGCTGGTTATAGGTTATAGATATCCTGCTAATGAATATTAGACTTGCCCCAAGGAATTGGCACTTCTGATCGTCAGGAAGTAGTCTAAAGAGATGAACACCCCATTCCCCCTCTATCCTTCTTTCTCTCCTACCTATTGTTGGGGGGTTGGAAGAGATTGGGGTGGAAAAAAATGGTAAGTAAAATAACCCAATAAAGTAGCCAAAAGCTCTGGATACTGGCCACCATACAGTGAGGAGCCACTGATATGTCCACCTATCTGCAATGGATGGTCATTCGAAGCTGCTCCAGTTTCCTAATCTAGAGGAACAAGCAGACATACAGCATAGAGCCCAACACTCTGAAGGCCAGCAACTCCTTCTGCTACAGCTGGTAGATTCATTACGAGACTGTGGGAGCAGAGACCACGGCTGATGGCAGAGGGGTTGTGGAATGCAGATCCAGTCAGCGAAAACCTGACACTTCTTATGTGAGGACCACCATCAACAAGAATGCTCCAACCACCCTCAGCAGCGTCAGGCACATGATCCGAAAGAACAAGTATGGCCTGGATCTGTGAATGGCTGCCATCCACAGGGCCAGTGCCATCCTGTGAAGCCAGAAGCCTGTGGTGATGAAGAGGAAACAGACCCGCCCCACCAAGAGCTCCTGAACACATCCCAGAAACAATAAAGAGTCCAATGACTTTCTCAACTACCAAAAAGAAAAGAAGAAGAAGAAGAAGAAGAAGAAGAAGAAGAAGAAGAAGAAGAA
>NW_026587556.1:3042954-3048669 GCF_907164565.1 Psammomys obesus
AGAAGAAGAAGAAGAAGAAGAAGAAGAAGAAGAAGAAGAAGAAGAAGGAGAAGAAGAAGAAGATATGTGGTCCATTGTTGGCTAGACTAGCTTTAAGTGGTACATACCTGTATTTTGTAATTTTGACTAGGACATGGGTAGTAACTAGAATAATTTCTCAAAGCATCCTAGGAGGGTGGGTGAAGAGGATGGAAGGGAGAAAGTGGGCCTGAGTAACATTTGGAAGGTGGAGAAAGAAGATGCTTTGATTGATTCTGTGGAGGTGTAGGAAGACAGAAGAAGGTCCCTAGGATTCCTTCTAAATTTTTGACATGCGAGGTGGGTGGGTGCAGCACTTCTTGAGATGACATAGGGAAAAGAGCACGCTCAGAGGTAGGCAGAAGGTCGGGGGAGACAGAGAATGCAGACTGCAGATATCTTCAGCAGTTGCACCTTGAATTAAGGAGCCTGTCTATTCTCAATGAGCAAGTATATTGAGGGAGTATTTTCTCATCTGTGATGCAATACCCGAGAACAGCAACTTAAGGAAAGAAGGGTTTATTTGGGCTCATGCACTTCATCACGGGGAAGGCATGACAGTATGGCTGGCTCGTGGTTGTGGCAGCAGGAATATGAGGGTGCTTGTTCACATCTTAGCAGACCAGAAGCATCACTGGCCTATAACCCTCAAGGCCCACCCACTTCTTCCTTCCTTCCTTCCTAAAGATTCCGCCACCTCCTTAAACAACCACTGCTATCTAAAAACCAAGTGTTCAACATGAACTTGTGGGAGCATTTCACACTCAAACCATGACCAGCCCAGCTTTAACCAGGAGAACAACTGGGCTAGAAAGAGGGGTCAGTTCTGAGAGCATCAGGAGAAGAGATGGATCACTGAAAACAGGCTGTTCAGGTATGCCCACATACCTGAGACTGCAAGCTCAGGGCACACTTGTCACCAGTAAAGACTGAAAACTGTCATCACGTGCTGCAATTATAAACAGGGTACGTGGATCTACCGAGCGTACAGGAAGACGAGCCGCTTCTCTTTGGCAGGAGGTCTGAAATTTTTCTTTTCTGTGTTAGTGCCTGCATGTATGTATGTATGTGCCTAGTAGCCTCAGAGATCAGAAGAGGGTGGTAGATCCCCTGGAAATGGAGTTATAGATGGTTGTGAGAAGCTATATGTGTGCCGAGAACTGAACCCAGGTCTTCTGCCAAAGCAGCAAGTACTCTTTTTTTTTTCTTTAAATATTTTTTTATTAATTACACTTTATTTACTTTGTATCGCCCCTGTAGTTCCCTCCCTCCTCCCCTCCCAATCCCTCCCTTCCTCCTCCTTCTCCACGAGTGCCACTCCCCAAGTCCACTGGTAGAGGAGGTCTTCTTTTCCTTCCTTCTGATCCTGCCTTGTCTTCCTCTGTGGCCTGGTAAGGCTGCTCCCCCTCAGGGGGAGGTGATCAAAGAGCAGGCCAATCAGTTCATGTTAGAGACAGTCCCTGTTCCCATTACTATGGAACCCACTAGGAGACTGAACTGTCATGGGCTACATCTGTGCAGGGGCCTTAGGTTATCTCCATGCATGCTACTTGGTTGGAGTATCAGTCTCAGGAAGGACCCCTGTGCTCAGATTTTTTGGTTCTGTTGCTCTCCTTGTTGGAGTTCCTGTCCTCTCCAGATCTTACTATTTCCTACTTCTTTCATAAGATTCCCTGCAATCTGCCCAAAGGTTGGCCATAAGTCTCAGCATCTGCTTTGATAGTCTGCAGGGCAGAGCCTTTTAGAGGCCCTCTGTGGCAAGCTCCTAACTTGTTCCCTGTTTCCTCCTTCTTCTGGGATCCATCTCTTTGCCTTTCTGGATGGGGATTGAGCATTTTAGCCAGAGTCCTCCCTTTTGATTAATTTCTTTAGGTGTATAAATTTTAGTAGATTTATCCTATATTATATGTCTATATGAGTAAGTATATACCGTGTGGGTCTTTCTGCTTCTGGGACAGCTCACTCAGGATGATCCTTTCCAGTTCCCACCATTTACCTGCAAATTTCATGATTTCCTTGTTTGTTTGTTTGTTTGTTTGTTTGTTTGTTTATTTACTTATTTATTTATTACTGAGTAGTATTCTTCTCCTGAAGAACCTGAGATTCTAAAAGGAAAGAAGCCAGGTGTTAAACGAACTCGGAAGAACACTAAAAGGTTATTAAAGTTCCTTCTGGGGAGATTTGGCAATGATAAAGATCTGGATAAGATAATTCGAGTTTAAAGTGGCTGTCCTAGTAACAGAAAGCCACGTTCCAAGTCCCCCTAATTCAATTGAACTATGACAAGCACTAAGAAGCAAAAGACTTGATAGAGTCTAAAAATTATTCTAGCAATGAATAAAGCACATTCCCATTTGAAAGTTATTTTTAAAAATAAAATCATATTTTATGTGTCACAATATGGTTTACACATTAAATAATACTATAATAGGGAAATTGGATATATTTTAAAACAGAAGAAAAAAGAGAGAAAAAATTCAAGTTACAAAATCTCTTCCCCAATAACAGATTTAAAAAAAAAATCACTGTTTCTAAATGGCTCCATGTGACAAGTGTATCCAGTGCCTAATCATGTCTAATTTCTGTTGCTCTAATGGCTGGTGGAATTTAAAAAAAAAAAAAAAAGAAAGAAAGAAAAAGAAAGAAAGAAAAAGAAAAAAAGCACCCAACTCAAATAGTTGCTGCTTCAAAGGGTGATCTATGTTGGGCTTTGACATTTGAAAATGTCTCTAACTACTTCAATACACAGAAAATTGAACTCATATATGCACCATGGTCAGGAAGAAGAAGGAGGAGGAAACAGTTACAGAGTCAACTGCTTCTTTTAAAAGGTTAAGTGAAAAATACTGTCCTTTTTTCATGACCCACGTATACTTTTCCCTATACTCTGCCCTTCCCATGACCTTACATTACCCTCTTACAGGCTCCGTTCTAGACTCTGCTTTATCCACATTTACAGCGTTTAAATACGGCGTAGGCTAGGACTCACATATGAGGAAGAACACACATTGTTTTTCTTTCTGAGTTTGGGTCACCTTGTTGAATCTTATAATTTGCATGTCACTGAAACAGCACTTTGCATTAGGGTTAACTGACTTGGGTCCAAAGTTTTCTGACAGCCAAGTGGCCTATTATTGCCATCTGCTAACCTTTTTCCTGTGTTAGAAAATAAAATATTTACTACTTTTCCTGTCTCTGGGACAAAACACCTGACAGAAACAACTTAGGGGGAAGATTTACTTCAGTTCACAGCTTCAAAGCAGGGAGGCTGTAGCAACATTTGTTCCACAGGTGTGGCAACAGGATCCAGAAGCTGCTAGCCCCGCCCCCAGGGGACCAGGAAGAACGGAAAGATCCAGCGGTACCTGGGGCCAAGCTATAAGCCTCTAGGCTCTCTGGCCACCTCAAATCTACTTCTTTCTGCTAAACCCTCCTTTGTTTCCACAACCTCCCCAGCAGCACCACCATCTAGGGGCCAAGTGAATCTGTGGGGGGACAGACCTTTCCCATTCAAAGCACAGCAGAGCTGAAACTGCTGAGTTGTGTTAGAGGAATCATAGGGACACGTCCCCCTCCCTCACTGTGAAGATAAGAATTCTGAGGTTGAGCAGTTCAGGAGCCTCTTCTAGCTCTAACTGGAGCAGAGAGGCAGGATGCAGTGGCAGAAGAAAAACTGGCATTAGAGCCAGGCTGGCTCAGTGTCTGGTCCGAACGGTGGAGAGATTTCAGGGAGCTTTTGGGACCACTCTGGGTTAGCTAGCTATTCGTGGGGAAAATAAAAGCTCAGGCTTGAGAAAGCTCTACTTCGGATTGAAGTTCTAGCATCCCTGCGAGCCCTTTGTGAGGATGAGTGTTTCCTCACCTCTTCTAAAATGATTACTTCAATACAGCCATTCATTTAGTGTGTGAGTGTGTGTGCGCACGAGAGAGAGTGTGTGAGACAGAGACAAAGACAGAGAGAGAACATGTAGACAACTTTCTGGGGGTTGGTTCTCTCCTTCCATCATATGAGTTTCAGGGATCAAAGTCAGCTTGTCAACTTTGGCTGCAAGTGCCTTTACTCACTGAGCCACTCAGTCCTTAATCCAAAAGTGTGTGTGTGTGTGTGTGTGTGTGTGTGTGTGTGTGTGTGTGTGTGTGTGTGAGAGAGAGAGAGAGAGAGAGAGAGAGAGAGAGAGGGAGGGAGTACGCAGGATAAGGGGGGGTGGGCGTCAGAAGACAATTGTGGGAATAGTTTATCTCTTCCTACCACGTGGGTCCTGGAAGCCAAACTCAGATCCATCAGGTTTGACAGAAAATGCCTTCACAGGCAGCACCACAGCTCTGCCTGCTTTTGAGACACACACTTTGCAAATATTTTCTCCTATGTGCTGGCTCATCTTCCTGTGCCTTCCAGGAAGGCCCTTACATCTTAATGAAGCCCAACTTATTTTTTTTTTTCTTCAGTTGTTTACACTTGTGGTGATCTGTCTAAAAGGTGAACCCTCAAAGCCAATATCACCTAGATTTTTCTCCTAGTGCATCTTGTAGAAATTTTACAACTTAATGTTTTCTTCTTAAATATTTGCTGCATCCTATTTTCGCTGACATTCACCACAATTTCCCATATTAATTGTTTCGTGGGTGATTTTTTTTTTCCCTTTGGCATTTATATTTTGTGCGGCACTCTGAGAATTGGGTTTCCCTCTTATTTTTAGCCTGGCTTGCTTTTTCATTACTTCCCCATACCTATTTCTTTGATAACAAGCTACTGCAGCATCTGCAAACTGGCTGCCTGTGCTGACTTCTTTAGTCATTAGCATATTACGCAATTAGTAAGAGATTACACATTCCTCATTTACAAACGGGAGCAGCTCAGGCCCTGAGAGAAGCACACTCACTGTGTGTATCTGACACAAGGGAGCCCGCACAGCTGAGAAGCTGTGAAAACCCATCCAGGGTCCCTGGAGTGGAGCCCTCAAAGAAAGCACGGTGTTCCCGGCGAGTTTGCGCTGGTCTTATGCTATTAATGAAGCTGCCCTCGGCCTTTTTTCGGACTAACACATATGGTGACAGGTGGAGGGACTACAAATAGCCTTGGCCTGAGAATGGAAAAAATGATAAGCCATGGCCACGGCCTTCAAAGTGACTTCATGACAGGAATGCTAGAGGCAGACATGGGGCTGCAGAGCAGCAGGCCTCCCGGAGAGCAGCGAGTCCTCTGGGCTGACACACCCGCAGGCCTTCCCCGCACTGAGACAGACAATCTCAAGATGCCAGTTATGAGATGCTGAGTTCAGTGTGTCTCATGTATATACTTCTTCAAACAACACGTTCCTAAGTCCCGGTGGTTTCACTGAAATTGGCCACTTTGTGTGTGTGTGTGTGTGTGTGTGTGTGTGTGTGTGTGTGTGTGTGTGTATGAAGGGAGGAGCACACGTGTGTGCAAGCACTAATGCATATCGCTCTGCAGATGCTGTCAGCTTTATTTTTCTTCCTTTTTCTCCTTTTCTTTGTTGAGGTGGAGTCTCTTACTGGCCTAGAGCTCATATATTAGACAAGACTGACCCAGGCTAGGGACACCTGGGGACCTACCTGTCCTTTCCTCCTCAGCTCTGTGATTACAAGGACATGCCACCATGCCCAGAAGGGCTTGTTTGGTTGGTTGTACATCTATCTATCTATCTATCTATCTATCTATCTATCTATCTATCTATC
>NW_026587556.1:3048679-3120799 GCF_907164565.1 Psammomys obesus
ATCTATCTATCTATCTATCTATCTATCTATCTATCTATCTATCTATCTACCTATCTATCTAGTATATGTGTGTCTCTGTGTGTTTGTGTGTGTGTAGATCAGACAACAACAAGAAGGGAAGTTGATTTCCTTCTTCTACTGTGTGGGTTCCAGAAACCAAACTTAGGTGATCAGGTTTGGTGGCCAGCGTCTTTTCCATTTGGCTATTTTTTTCCAGTCCCACTGATTTTTTTTTTTCCACATGGGTTTTGGGGTTGGAACTCAGATCCTCATGCTTGCAAGACAGGTATTAGACCTACGGAGCCTCCCCATCCCGAAATGAGCCACCCAGGACCTTTCCTGAGAGTGAGCAGCCCGGCTGCTTAGAGCTGGGATTTGAGGTACAGGAGCTGGTGGAGCACAGCTTGGCCTGCCTGACAGCCAGCTCCTTTTCTCTGAAGGCTGGGCGAGGGGAATGGAAGAGGGATTTAGGATCCCTGAGTTTAAATCCAGGATCCACTTGCTAATTCATTTGGATTTTTTTTAACTTTTAAAGCTGGGCTATGATCTGGCTTTTTCTAAGCAAGGTGACTGTGAGGGATTAACCAATGAAAATGAAGCATGCGGTACTGTCTCAGCAGGAAGAAAAGCTGAATACAAATCCCCACGCCTCGCATGCCTCGCCACGGTCCAGTTTCCTAAAGTCATCTTCAAGACCGCATGATACCGAGGCCCGATTCTATTCTGAAATCCGTCACACTAGCTATTGTCTATGGCGGGTATTGTCAAACCTGAATGTGAGATAGGATTACACGGGAAAAAACGAAGCGTACTTGTTAAAGCATGGTGGAGCTCTTCCTGTGTATATCTGTGTAAGGAATTACATGTATAAGGGTATACACATGCGTGGCAGTGCACACACATGTGGAGGCTTCCATTCCTCAGGAGACACACACAATTTTGCTATTTGTTTATTTACATTAGTGTTCATGTGTATGGTGTGGGCCGGTGAAGGTCGGAGAAAACTTTGGAAAGGTGGGGGAGGACAGCTTGGCCTGCCTGTCAGTCAGCTCATGCCACCTGAAGGCTGGGTGAGGGGGATGGAGAGGGGATTTAGGATCCTACCTTTGTGTGGGTTCCTGGGATTGAACTTGAGTCACCAGGCTTGCCCAGTAAGCCCACTGAGTCATCTTGCTGGTCATTTTCACACCTGGCTTTTATATATGTGGAAGAGGGAGAGCCAAACGTGAATCCTCATATTTGTATGGCAAACACTTTACCAACTGAACCATCACCCAACTGGAAATTGAGCACTTCTGTCAAGTTCCCAACATGGTCCATACTCCTGTCCTGGAATCTGTCTTGAAAGCCAGCAGATTTGGGGAGAAAAACTAATCAAAGGAGAGAAGGCTTAGGGTACTTTCTCCTGTTCCAGGCCTCCCTTGTGTGTGTAATTGGTACTAGTCCACAGTTCCCTCCCTCCCAATGACACAGGACACTATTGTAAACAAGTACTTGAAATATCTCTTTTACCCCCAGGGCTTTGCCCCTTAACCCTACAGCCAGGCATCTCTGGAACTTTATTTCCCAGGTTACACTTCCCTGCCATACCCTCCTGATTACACCCTTCCCCATCTCACCCTTAAAAATCCTTAATCATTAAATCCCTAAAGTAAGGCATTCTATATTTTTATTATGCACTCTCTGAGCTCTGACAATTAGATAGCTCGTCTTATTGATAGCTTTAACTACTAAAATAAACAAATAACAAAAATTACCCTTAAGGCAAATGAACAAATGTTGTTTTCAAAGGGATCCTTAAACCTAACTAAGAACCTTCTAGCTACTTCTACACCCAAAGAGACAAACTTCCTTGGAAGTTGTTCTTTTAGTCACCAGTGTCTTATCTGCTAACCCACCAGGCCAATCTGTGGATGAAAACAGGACAAGGACAGAGTGTAATCTAGTGAGTGATCTAGACTCTCTCTCTCCTTCCCTCTCTCCCCCCACTCAAATACCAAATTCCTTCATGTCCTCAGCCAATAATGTTTGAGCAGGATCTCTGGCAGTCTGCATTTTAAAACAGAACACCCCCAGGAAGGAAACCATAGTATTATATTTGAAGGTGGAGGGCTTCACCCTCTGACTCAATGAAGGTAGAACACTATTCACACAGCTTCTCTCTTGCCTGGCCCCAACCTTGTCCTTAAGAGCCTCAGTGCTTAACCTGGAAGCATACCAAGGAAGACTCTCACAGCATGACTGAGCTGATGTGAGAAGTCAAGATTGGAGGCTCTTACCAACAAACTAAAGACATCCATATCTTTTTTTAGGATGGGTTTTCCTACGCTGGCACACCTCTCTGGCTTGTTTTCCCTTCAGTCAGAGCTGATAATAGCGCTTGGTTTTATATAGCCCTGTGATTGTGAGTGTCGACAGAATAGGGAAATACAAAGCCAAGATTTTCTAATATTGCTTCTCTCTGGTGATTAGCATTTCATACATGGAAACAAGCAACCTCAACAACTTTTACCAAGAGGATGTAAGAGACAGGAAGTGTATGAGCCATTACCCAAGGTAACATTTGTTAGGTGGAAAGAGGGAGAGTCTGATACGATAGCCTCCGTTCACTGGGACACACCGAGAACTAGTGAACCTGGCAGTGTGTGAGAATTCTGACTGTAGTCAAGACTGCCAGAATGAGGGGGTGTTAGCAGAGTAAAGAGGAAAGGATGCTAGCTTTCATCCACCGTGGGGAAACCTCTAGAAAAGTAGAAAAGTAACGAGTGATGGCACCCTCCCTCCCCCACAGTTCCACAGTTTGCACCAAGGGAGACAGCAGAACTAGAGGAGGAATCCCCTTCCTTGGGTTGCTTCACAGTGACAAGCCAGAAAGTTGTCATCGTCCCCATACAAAGCTGACATGTCCCTGAAGCAAATGGTGTTCCTTTAAAGAGAGGCTGCTGTCCCTAAGGACTGACAGTTGGAAGGAACTTAGCAGACCCGTCACGTCACGTAGCTGCCGTCTCCTTTCAGAAAGCTGCTACAGACCATTGTCAAGAATTAAGACATGCTGGGGCTGGAGAGACGGCTCAGCTGTTAGGGGCACTTATTACTCTTCCAGAGGACGTGGATTCAAATTCCCAGAACCCACATGGTGACTCACAGCTGTGTGTAACTCACCCTCTTCGGGCCTCCACGGTGAACAAGCATATGTGTGGCGCACATATGTACACACAGGCAAAGTGCACACATACAGGCACACTTGCACGTCATGTCGGCAAGCGTTGCCACACATTGCACGATCACCTTGGCAGGACTGTGGAAGGACTCGAGGAGCAAAGGACTGATATTCACTGCCATTTCTCAAAACTGTCAACTGAAATTCTCTGAGGAGCCGACTTCCGCGTTAAAGATCCTGCAGCTGCTGACCAGAACTTGTGAGGCTGTGAAGAGACGGAATGCTGACGCAGCTTGCGTTTGCTGTGCTTCCTGTTAGCTGTGACTGACTACCTGACAAAAGTGACCGAAGGAAAGGAGGGTTTTGCTCCAGCTCACAAATTGAAGCTGTTATCCATCAGGTGGGGAAGACGCAGCAGCAGGAGCATGGGGTGGCCCTACAGCCAGGAGGGAGGATGCTGGTGCTCAGCTCGCTCTCTCTTTTCTTCCCTTTTAATTCAGTCCTGGACTCTCTCCCATGAGAGGATTCTGCCCACCTTCAAGATGGGTCTTCCCTCCTCAGTTAAACTTCTCTGGAAATGCTGTCACACACATGCCCGGAGGTGTGTCTCCTAGGAGATCCCAAACCCAGTCAAATCACAATGAAAACCATCGTGAGGGTCCAGAACCAAAATTATCTTGGCTGTCTTTAGTTCCCTGCGTAGTCGCTTACTCTCAAGCTCTGCCACTAGTGTTTTTGTGACGATGACGTAAAACCTTTGGAATATAGTACTTAGCAGACTAGTAAATCCTACCAATCTTTTGTTTGTTTTAGGATTGTTTTTTTAAAGACACGGTCTTACTATGCAGCTCTGTCTATCCTGGAACTCACTATGTAGAGCAGGCTACACAGATCTACCTCGTGGGGTTAAGGGTGTTCGCCGTTACACCCATCTAATGTCCACCAGTCCTAAAGCTAAGAATTCAATCGGATAGCACCTGAAATCTATGGGAGCGATTGGGTGGAAGTAGGGGTTGCAGACTGAGGCTAACAGTTGACGAGGGCCACAGGCTTGTAGGACTGAGCCCTTAATTGTTGGGTCTGTGCTAGCTTCGGTTGGCATCCAAACAGCGTGAAACTGCAGGGTACTGTATTGTTTCTTATTGCTGTGACAGGTCACCTAACAGAAGCAGCTTAGGAAGGGAGAGTTCATTTTTGACTCACTCACACAGTCACTGCGAGGGGAGTCAGGGGGTCAGGAGCCTACAGCAGCTGCTCATGTTGCGCCTGTAGCCAGGAAGCAGGCAGAGATGGGCGCTGGCGCTCAGCCTGTTTTCTCCTTTTTGTCTTCAGACCCCGGAAAAGTGCCACTCACACATACGATGGCTCTTCCCACCTAAGTCTTCCTAATGTCGATAATCCCTCACGGCCTCACCTAGAGGCTTGTCTCAAGTCTAGATTCTGTCAGTCCCTCATCAATATTAACTATCGCGGGCCCTCAACTGCTGTAAGCAAAGTCTCGGAGAGCTGAGTAAGTGTAAGGTGTCAAACCCACTACATGTGATCACAGAAGTGTTCTATGTATTAGTAATGTCTAAGGATGTCTGTTTATAGATGCTCAAGTTGAGGCAGGCGCCAAGGTCAAAGGCCCAGGGTGTGTGCTTAAGGAGGGTTCTATTGTTTCTATTACAGCTAACATGAGAATTCGCACAGACTCTACTGTTTTCCAAAAATAACCATGCTTGGTTTAGAGCAAAGTGATATCAACTACTTTCAAAATAATTAAGGCACTATAAACCCAAAATCACATTGCTTTGGTGGGTCATATCTTAATGGGCTATAAGGAGTAAACAAATATTTAGCTTCTTAATTCTTTGCCACCAAAGGTAATCGATATCTGAAGATGGGCACTCACTGGAAGATCATGGCAGTTTGAATGAGAAAAATCTCCCATAGACTCATGTATCTGAATGCTTGGTTTCCAGTCGGGTGCGCTGTTTGTGAAAGTTATGGATCTTTTAGGAGATAGAGCCGGAAGTACATCACTGGGAGGCGGGTTTTGAGGTTTTATTGCTGGCCCTGCTTCGTTCTTACTCTTCGCTTCCTGTGTGGGGTTGAACTCTTTCCTATTCAAACATTCTGAAACCTGGAGCCGGTTTCCTCACACGAGCTGAAGCAGGCCATTACTGGTGCATCTTGAAATGTCTCCCGCAGACTCGTGTGTTTGAACACTCGGTCCCCAGCTGTTTTGGGTCACTGTGGAACCTTTGGGTGATGTAGCCTAGCCAGCAGACGTGTTGCTAGTCTGAGCCTTCGAGATTGTGACAGCCTCTAGTTCTGGTCTAGCTCTCAGCTTCATGATCTGCCAAGGTCCAGCTGCCACGCACGCCTCCATGCTTTCCGAATGACAATGGCTAGAAACCACAGGCTGAATGAAATCATCTTCCCCTTAAGTCTTTTTTTGTCAAGTGTTTGTCGCAGTGATAAATAACACATAGACTAAGGCAAATAATGTCCTAGTATTTATGGCAAGATAGTCCAGGAAGGCTGGAGTTGTCGCTTGGTTACTTATCTAGCATGTAAGAGGCCCTGG
Organism: Psammomys obesus; assembly: GCF_907164565.1. NCBI lineage: Eukaryota > Metazoa > Chordata > Mammalia > Rodentia > Muridae > Psammomys > Psammomys obesus. Next base: position 3,054,412 of record NW_026587556.1, read on the forward strand.
GTTCCACCTTTGCAGCATATAAGATGGTGTGGATGAATAGATACCTGTACTCCCAACACTTCAGAGGTGGAGACAAGAAGATTAGAAATTCAAGGTTTTCCTTGGCTACATAGTTGAGGCTAGCCTGCAGTACGTGAGAGCGTGACTCAAAAAAAATATAGATAGGTAGGTAGTTCAGACCCTGGGATCCATACAATGGAAGGAGAAAACTGACTTCCCCAAGTTGTTCTTTGACATCCATAACTTCCCTCACCGTAGATATCTGTCTCTGTCTCTCTCATAAACACACACACACACACACACACACACACACACACACACACACACAAATCATGCAGCCAGCCTGGAAACTTCTTCCCGGCAGTTCTGTCCTTCTCTGTGGAGATTTTTTTCTTCTTCTCTGCTTTAAGAGTTCACATGCCGTGGCTCAAGCAAATGTCTGCATTTCGTGCTTCGCCTTCTCTTCAGGATGTCATCGTCCTGAGCTCACAGGTAAGGGAGGGTGTGGAGCATAAGGAAGAGCTAAGATGTGGGTGGCTCCAGGATGTCTCTACTGCTCTGAAGCTTTGCCTCAAGCTCCATGTTTTATAAAAATCATTATTTATCACTTTTGTGTGTGTGTATGTGTGTGTGGTGTTCATGTGTATACATGCATGTGTCTTTGAGCACACAGACATGTATGCACATGGATGTGGAGGCCAAGGTTGACCTCTGTTATCTGCTTTGGTCGCTCTCTACTTTAGTTGTTGAGACAGGGTCTCTCCCCGAATCTGGGGTTTCTCAGCTAGCCAGACTGGCTGGCCAGCAGGCTCCAGGGCTCCACTCGTCTCCACCCTTTCCAGGGTTAGACATATACGGGGTCTGACTTTAATGAAGCTTTTAGAGATCTAATTCAAGACTTTGTGCTTGTGTGGCTGAGTGAGCCATGCCCAATCTCCTCCCCCCCCCACACACATACCCTGCCTTTCGTCTCCTTAGTTATCCCTATTTTGATGAAATGCTTGACAACATCCAAGTTTACCCTCTAAGTCTTTGGCAGCCCCAAGACTAGGCCAGTCCTAAGGTTCTCAGCCGGACTGTTGTCAGCGTTTAATTATGTCCGCATCATTCGCCTTTACTCTCTAGCTGCTTCCTGCTAACTGTAAGAAAGTTCACAGGGGAAGCACTGGGCCCAGTGGCCAAGAACTTATGACACCTCCCTGTCTAATTTTCCCTGAGAGCTTCTAGGCTCCTCTCAAAATGTCAGGGACACAGTGAGCACATGAGCAAAGCATCCTTTGGGATTTGGAGATACTGAATCTGTTAGCGGTTCCTTCCTCCAGCCCTCTAGAGCTACATCTCTCTCTCCCCGCCCCACCCTGCTTGAAAATCTCTGATCCCCGTTGTTGTAATGAAATTTAAATTTAGCATGTGAGGCTGCAGATCACCCTACCTCTGTTTCTGAGAAACAACTGTTTACTATTCTTATACTCCAGAAACCTGGCAACGGCTCACGGCTGGCAAGGGTAAGCTCTCAAGCTCAGGAGCAGCTGTGCTTGCAAGCGACCCCTGCCCCGTGGACCCTCCCAGCCACACCAGCGGCGTGTCTGAGTTAGGAGTGAGTCCAGACCTAGAACTTTGCAGGGCCTCAGAAGGCAGGCAGACCCTATTTTTGATGATCCTGTGGATTATTGAGAAAGGAAATTCCAAACAGTCCATGGAGCTCTGAAGAAGCATTCCCTCGCCCGGCCTTCTCTCCTTGTCTCTCTGATTCTATTTCTGTATTTCCCTCAGAGGGGATGTTTATGGAGCTGAAACTGAAAAACCGTGAAATGGAAATGGTGATCCTAAGGAGATGTTCCTGGGTGGGAAAATGGGAATTGCCGTGCTTCTTCCACCTCCTAGATGGTGAGCGATTCAGAGCACCGGAACACCTAACACTTGGCAATTGAGCAGCTAAATACTATTGTCATTTGCAACGGGGAAACTGGGATGTGGGCTACAGCCACATGGAGATAGATGCCAAGCTTGTCACTGAGCACCAAGAAACTGCCTTGTTTGCATTTGCTGCTGGCCACACCAACCCCAAGCAAAGCCCTCTGCTTAAATCCTCTCAAGTCACGCGCACAGCACGTGACGCTCTGTGCTGGAGCAGGATCACTGGACAGTAGGGGCAAACAGTAATGTTATCTCTACAAATGACATTCTGGACACTCCATGCCTCGTGATCCCGGAGGCTAAAATGAGACTCCGGCAGTGGGAGGGAATGGAAAAGTGGTGACGTGAGCCACCTGAGTGACATTGTAACCTCAGATGATGCCGGTGGTCAGGGCTATATAAGCTGAAGAGAACAGGTCTGAATGCCTATGACGGTGCCAGGAGCTGAGGATGCTAGGCAACTGTGTGTGAGGACACCTTCCCTGTTTGAAGGTGTCCTCCCTAGCAAGCCTCATCATGGAGAAAGTGAGGGAAAGCTTCCATCAATGTTTGACGTGGCAAATATGCTTTAGAAGAAAATGCTTATGCATTTAAACGATGAGTTTGTTCACGGAAAACTTATCCAGCACAGCACAGCCTGAGCCTACGTGCTAATCATGAACATTTGTACCATATGTCCATTGTCATAATTACTATGATCAAGACACTGAGATAGGATAGATAAGCACACAACACAGAAACAGATTTGAAACCTTTCCAAAGAAGGCTCATAAGCTGGTCAGAGGACAACCATGTGAAGAGTCATTTCATGCAGACACACACATGAGTGTTTGCAGGCTTGTCTCCCAGAAGAGGGGAACCATCATGGGATACTTAGATGAACCGTTCTTATGAAAGATACACAGTAGCATTTTACTAGACCCATTTCCCACCCTGAATTCTGCAAAACAAGGCAGGATTCTACGGCACCTACTTACTAAGAGGCGGACATTAGTTGTTAATATAACAAAACTAGGGGCTGCAGAGACGGCTCAGTGCTAAGAGAACTAGCTGCTCTTCCAGAGGACCCAGGTCCGATTCCCAGCACCCACACGGTGGCTCACACCATCTGTAAATCTAGTTCCAGGAGACCCTATGTCCTCTTCTGCTCTGTAAAGATACCAGGTGCCCACATGGAACACAGACATATATGCGGGAAAAATATCCAAACATAAAACAAAATTATATATATGAAAGAATGGTGAAATCATTTCTGCAAGCTTGTTACAGATTTTTTTTTTTATATAACTAAAGGAATCATTTAAAAATACATTATTTGTGTGTGTGTGCACAAGTACACCATGGTAGGTACAGATCAGGGGATAAATTGTGGCACTCCATTCGTCCCATCATGTCTATGCAGTCCCAGTATTGAACTCAGGCTGTCAAGCTTGACAACCAACATCTTTACTCACTGAGCCACCCCCCCCCCCCCGGGAATATATTTTCAGCCCTTTGCGTAAGGTCCACAGACAATGCTGTCTTGTTTCACAATAACTTCCACTCACGGTTCAGACAGACTTGGACATGAAATGCCCTCCACAGGTCCATGTCTTAAGAGGCTTGGTCTCCAGATGGTGGTGCTGCTTTGGGATATTGGGGCTGAGCTGGTGGAAGAGCTGGCAGCCCCTAGCAGAATCGTTCTAGAATCACCTCGAAGATGGGGCTTCCGGGTAGGCCTGTGGAGGAGTGTCTTGACTGTATTCACTGAGGTGAAAGGCTCTGCCCACTTTGGGGTGGCACCTCAAGGATTGGTGGCAATCCTCAAGCCTGACCTTAGTGCTCTCTGCTTTCTGGTTTGCTGGGGTGTAAGGAATACTTGTCGCACAACCCTGCCATCCTGAATCCCAGAATGCCTTTCCCACCATGGTGAACCATACCCTCTCGTACTGTGAGTCAAAATCCCTCTTCCCTTAAGTTGCCTCTGTCAGATATTCAGTGACTGGTGTAACTAACACACAGCACATCAGGATCAAGAAGGCATGGTGACCAGGGCTTACCATAGGTGAAAGCTACTCGTGGCTCAGCTTGCTGCATCTTGGAGAAGCAGAGAGCAGAGACAGTGCATCACAGGAAGTGAGGGTGGCCTGTGAAGCTCAAGGCCTGCAGCCACCAAGTGGGCTCATGCCCAGAAAGTTTCAGTTTCTTTAAATAAGAATTCATGTCTCCTTCTTCCCCAGACCCTGGCGACCTCAAGCCTATACCTGCTTTCTCTCAATGAATTCGATTCCTGTAGATGCTCTTGTGAGTGGGCTCGCAGGATATTTTTTTTCCTGTGACTGGCTTATTTCATATAGCACAACATCATGGTTTGAATGTGAAATGTCTCCCATAGGTTCAAGTGTTTGGGCACCTGGATCCCAGCGCGTGGTGCATTTTTGGAAGGCTTTCTATGAGGTGGAGGCTCACTGGAGGAAATAGGTTACTGTAGGGGGGTGGTGTCTTTGAGATTTGTTTTGGCTTAGCCTCACTTCCAGTCCACTTTCTACTTCCTGTTCTGACAAGATGTGAGGAGGTAAAGAGTCCTAGATGCATACTTTTCCCTAGTTGTACTATCCAGGTTCTCAGCTAGGAGATAGTGCCACCCAGAATGGGCAGAGCCTTTCCCCTCAGTGAATACAGTCAACGCAGTCCTCCAGAGGCACACCCACAGGCCCACCTTCGAGGTGATTCTAGAACAAGTCTGTCAAGTTGACAACATTAACCATTCAACGTAATGTGACACACCAACTCCAAACTTAACACAGAAACTATTTATTTTTTCTTACGTTTTTGTGAGTTGAATGGACAATTCTGCTCTATAAGATGTCAGCCAGGACCTGCTTATCTGTCTGGGTTGTGTGGGTCACTGAGCTTTCCTAAGAGGAAGGCTTCTCTCATATGCTGAGGGTCTCGGCCCTGGCCCTTGGCTGGGGAACGTTGTCTCTCCTCATCTGTAGCATCTCCGTGTGCTGTCTCTTTCTAGGAAGGAATCCTGCACTTCCTTACAGTATAGCTGGCAGCTGGGCTCCAGAAAAGCAAAGCAAAAATGGCAAAGAGTAGTATCATGGCTGTCTTGACTGTATTGGTTAAAGCAAGTCTCAGGGCCAGTGCTGGCTCAAGAGGGGATGGTTGCAGAGACGGTTTAGTGGTTAAGATCACTTCTTGTACTTACAGGAGACCCAAGTTTGAATTCCAACCCCAATACAATAGCTCACAACATCTCTAATTCCAATTCCAGGGTATCTAACACCCACCCTGTTCTAACCTCTGCAAGTACACAGTGTGGTACACAGACATACACAGATAAAACACTCATATATATATATATATAAACACACACACACACATATATATATATATATAAAACAATTAATTTAAAACAGACTCCATTAAACCTAATGGAAGAAGCATGCCAAGTCAAGAGAAACCAGCTCCCTCTCTTTTCCCATCCTCTCCCCTGTCCTGATACCTTGCAGAGACTACCCCCTCAACTTGGAGCATCATGATCCCAGGAATCAGAAACACACTTGGTGTGTCTTCATGTTCTCTGTTTGTGGGCTTCCATATTGCTCATGGAGCCTAAGCTTGACCTCTTGTCCCTGTTGCCGTAAAGGGACTATTACTATAGCTAAAACTGTGTAAACTCATTCTCATTCTCCGTATCAGGCAAATCTTGGGAGCTCTGTATGATTTCCATTTTTTAACCAAGGCAGCTGAGACCCAAGATGTGCCACTGGAGGGTGTGAGAGGGCAGGGACAGAGCAGAAGATGGCAGCTTTGGACTTGAGTTGGTTGTCTTGCTAAAGCCATCGGTGCAGTTCTGCTCTGTTCTCCCAAGCAATGTCTTTCTTCCTGGGCTGTGGTACTGTGTGACTTCCACTGGCCACTTTTGCCTGAGGCTCCTTGTCACTCCTGGGCCTTCTGCCTGTCAGCTGGGTCTTGCTGCATCGCATAACAAGTGCTGCCTAAGGCTGGCTCCATCTTCTTTTTCTTTAACAAAACAAAACAAAAACAACTATTCAACTAGCACATACCTTGTTATAAAAAAGTAGAATGCATAGCTTGAAGTTTTTCCCCTCCCCCCACAAAATGAGCACATTTTTATCACCCAAACCTAGAAATAGACCATCTCAGGAGCCCACAACCCCCTTACCCTGCCCAGTAACTTCTTATCCCTGTTGTACAAGTCAGTTCCTTGATGAGGCACGAATTCCAGCAACCTTTGACCGTATGGTATGTAGAATCTTGGCATGCCCATTCCATATCCGGTGTCTGTTGCTCACTAGGATGCTTGTGAGAGTCTTATCACAGTGAAGAGCAACAAAGCGTTGGTTCATTGCTGAGGAAGAGTTCAGTGTGTGCTGTTCCCAGAACACGCATCCATTTTTCTGCTGGACCTCTGGCTTGGCTTCAGGTTAAGATGTTTAAATCATGCTCGTGGAGGTCTTCTTGGACATTCCTTCTGTCGTATACATCCAGATTTCTATTGTGAACAGCCTACCTGGGAGCTTAATTAATTGTGAAAGTACCTGTACCAATTTATACCAATTTGCATGGGTGCCAGCAGTATATTCGTGTTTGTTTGTAGTCCTGGCTAGCCTGGAGCTCTCTCTGTAGACCAGGCTGGCCTCAGACTCACAAAGGCTTGCCCGCCTCTGCCTCCCTAGTGCTGAGATTAAAGATGGGAGCCACTATTTCCAGCCCCTATCATGCTTGCCTGTCTGTCTGTATCTTCCTCTTCCCCTCCTTTCTCTTTCTCTCCTCTTTCCCTCTCTCCCCTCTTCTTTTTCCCCCTGCCATGGAGATGAAAACCAGTGTTTCATGTATGCCAGGTGAGCACTGAGTTCCACCATCAGACGCAAACAATTTCTCTTGTATCAGCCATGCTGGTAATGTGTTGTGAAACCTCACAGTGGCTTTGACTGATGAGCTGCACTGAATCTGGATAACATCATTGTTGTTTTAATGACTGTTCAGGTTTCTTGCTCATTTTCCTGTTGGTGTGTGTGTCTCAGGAAATGCATATATTCAGAAATGAGCTGAAGGTAAACTATAGGATTTCTGGTAGTTAATTAAAGCCAGCATTCTGCAGGAACTTATTTTCTGTTTGACAAAAGGAGTCATTTGGCAGAAGAAACATGTGGCTCTCCAATGACATGTAACTGTGGTGCCTATCAGCATATCAAAGTCCATGCTAGCCTCCAGGCACCTATAGTCCCTATACAGCCCTTCCACTTCTGTCCTAAACTCCCAGGCCTGCTCTAGCTCACAGGCTTCCTTCTTCATAGCTACTCATCCTCCTTATAACCCACATGAGTTTTCCATGTCCCACTTTCCTAGCCCTGGCCACATTCATTCTGCTTTTTTATTCCCTCTGCTCTGGGCTCTTCCAGAAGCCTCTGGATATTCTCTCCCTCTTATTCACAACGAAAACCTTCCACCCTAATAACGGAACAGCCATTCCAGTAGTTTTTTTACTGTACCCCCCTCAAATACATGCATACACACACACACATATGTGTATACACAAGCATGCACGTGTACACATGAATATATGTATGTAATTTGGAACAAATTTTTTATTCTCCTTATGAGTCATTTCTTAAGAATATGAATTTTATATAACTATTTTCTGTATCCTCTAACTCATCCTCACCTCATATACTTTTTTTTTTTTTTTTTTTTTTTTAAGATAAGGTCTCAATTACCCCAAGCTGGTCTTAAACTTACTATGTAGCCAAAGACATTCTGAAACTTCAGAACCTCCTGCCTTTAGCTTCCAAGTGCTGGATTTTAGGCGTGCACTAGCATGCCTGCTTTATTCAGGGATGGAGACTGCGTCCAGTCTCATGCATGTTAGGCAAGCCCTCTACCAACCGAGCTACATCTTCAGCACCCCCTCTGTACGTCTCTTCGTGGTGTTTTTGACAAGCTTATCTCCTAAGCACCATCACGTTTAGACTGTGAGTTGTGGGTATCTACTTCCCAGTGGAGTTACAGCACTTCCTCTGGGACCTCCAGAACACTCCCGGATGCCCCTGTCTTCAGGACAACATCCCCTCCAATGCACCGAACGCCCTTGGCATTCAGTATGCCTGTTCCTGTCCTTCCAGGGCCAGTTTTTCCCAGGGGCAGATCTGGTTTCAGGTCCTGGCACCTTGCAGGCTTCTCAGGCCTCTCTGAAGTTGTCCCTTGTGTCCAGTGGTGTTGTTCTGGAAGTAAGTTTAGGAGGTCCGGCCAAGTGAATTCTAGGAGAACATGTGGAATCTTTAACTGTGCTTTGGATCCTCCCGTGTGTTCTAGCTCTTTCTGTCTTGCTCACCCGGAGTCAAGAACTTGTAGCCGAAAAAGACCGAAGCATTAAAGCAGATTTGTGGGTCACTTCTGCAATTTAGTGCCACCTTGTCAATCTGGGCAGGAGGGTTGGGGGATTGTGCTACGGAAGACTCAAACACTGTTGTCAAATTGATAAGAAATTCAAGGAGTAATTATTGAGTCCCTGATATGTCAGTCAGTGCAGAAGTGACACAAGAAAAAGGCAGGCCGGGAGGGAGAACGCTCTGAAGCAGCTCTTAAGCGTTACAGCCTTTTAGCTCAGAGCTCTCCCAGTGAAACAGCAACTCCCAGGTGATAGTTGGTAAAACAGCTTGTTCATTTTGTTCCGGGTGAACAAGGGCTGCAGGAAACTTTGGTAGTGGTATGGGATTCCCAGGGTGAGTTTGTATAGCTGGCTCGGGCTGGGATGCTGGCAATGCTTTATTTACACGGAGATGAATCCCAGCTGCCAGGCTATGTGACCACTCTGAGACTTGAGGAGGTAGCGGGGCTCGAGACTACTGTTCTTTTTTCAGAAAAGAGGGCGTGGTGGCACAGCTTTAGTCTCGGTACTAGGAGAGGCAGAGGCAGGTGGGTCTCTGTGAGTTCAAGGCCAGCCTGATCTACATAGGGAATTCCAGGACAGCCAGGGTTACAAAGTGAGACCCTGTTTTAAAAAAGAAAAAGTGCTGGAGTTAAAGTCATGCAACACCTCAGCCAGCTTAAGGGCGTGCCGGCACGGAACAGGGAGGGCGGGATCCTTATTCCTGCTGACCTCAAGATCGATATTTCCATCTCTCTAGCTCCGTGCTGGCTTCCTCTGCCGCATAGTCCTCGTGCTCCACACGCTTTTGTCAAATCGATGAGAAATCCAAAGAATAATTATTGAGTACCCGACATACGTCAGTCAGTGTTGCAGACACGGCAGATGTAACACAAGAAAAAGGCAGACAACCAACTTTGCAGGCACAGCACTTGTATTTCCTATTGACAGACAGGCGGTAAACAAGTCAGATGAATACACTCAGCGCGGTGAGCAACATGTGCTAGGGGAAAGGAGAAAGAGCGCTATGATAGTGCTCAAGGCTTTTAGCTTTTTGGGAGGTCTTCAGGTAAGGGCTCACCAAAACAAAACAAAACAACAACAAAAAACCCGGGGGGTGGGGGAGACTCAGACAAAGGCCTGCAGAGAGGGTGTCCTAGTTTCCTTTCTGTTGCTGTGATGAAATAATCTGGCCAAAAGCAATGTAGGGGAGATAAGGGTTTGTTTCTAGGTCATAGTCCTTCACTGAGGGATATCAAGGAGTGAACTCAAGGTAGGAACTTGAAGGCAAGCCTGCTTGGTGTTCCACACGAACAGAAAAGAACTATCCCTTCCTTTCTGCCTGTTATGAAGCAGAGACAAACCTCAGGATCTCACCCAAGAGATGTGGCTTCATAAAATGCAGCGCTTGTCAGAGACTCGGTAACCAATGTTCGTAAGCGGTCCCGTGAGGCCATCTCTTCCGGCTAATACTGCTCAAACTTCCGGTTAGCCTTAGCGGGAAAGAAGGGATTCTGACATCATGATGACAATTCTACCTGGAGAAGATGGTTTTGATTGATGGGCCCTGCTGGCATTAGCTTCTGTTCTTTCATTTAGGTTTACAGGTCTGTTGATGGACACCACGGAAGCCTTCTCCGACAAGTACAGGCAGCGGAGAGCCGCCTCTGTACCTCTTGGAGGTTTGCTTTAAATGTCCCGGTAGTTTTGGAAACACATTCTCTGTTCTGGTATCTTTTCAACGTTCAGAAAATCTTTGCAAAGCTGTGAAATCTTTAAATTTTTCTTTTAAAAAGTGATTCATTAGCCTTTGATCCCAACACTTAGGAGGCAGAGGCAGGGGGGATCTCTGAGTTCAAGGCCAGCCTGGTCTACAGAGTAATGTTGGGATGCCCAGGATCTGTCCTGTCTCAAAAACAAAACAAAACAAGATTTGTTTATTTATTTACCTTTTTTTTTTTTGAGACAGAATCTCATTATGTAGCCTTGAACTCACAGAGATCTGCCTGCGGTTGCCTCCTGTGTGCTGGAATTAAAGCCATGCACCTCCTCACCCAGCTTAAGTGATAATTAACAAAAACAAAAGTTCTTTGAGGGCTGGAGAGATAGCTCAGAGGTTAAGAGCAAATGTTGCCCTTGCAGAGGATTCGAGTTAATTCCCAGGTTCAATTTCCACTACCCACATAGTGGGTCACAACTGTAACTCCAAACCAGGGGATCTGACACTCCCCTCTGGCCTCTGAAGCCACCAACTACCCTGCATGATATACACAGAGGCAAAAACACCCATACACACAAAATAAATAAATCAAGCAAAAACAAGCTTAAAATTTTTGCGTGGATGATACTGTTTTGTTTGTTTTCTTTCCAGGAGGCTCCTCTGAAATACTGAATATACAATTTCTCAGTGTCACACACACACACACACACACACACACACACACACACACACACACACGTAGACCCATAGCTTGGCACATTCAAGACAGGCAGTCTGTTACTGTGGTATGTCCCAGTCCCCAGGGTCTTTAACAGGACTACTCTAAAAGCCTTCTTCAAAGGACGCAATTATTCTCCAGATAAAGAAATGTCATTAAAATTGTGTGACCCACCAGGCAGAGGTGGCGCACTCAGGGAGGCAGAGGCAGGTGGATCTCTGTGAGTTTGAGTCCAGCCTGGTCTACAGAGTGAGTCAAGGACAGCCAAGGCTACACAGAGAAACCCTGTCTCAAAAAACAAAAACACCAACCACAAAACAAACAAAAAATAGTATGACCCAAGACATGCACTATTGAAGTCCTGGTATATTGTCTCCAGTAAGTTACTTACATGAAGTTGTTTATGGGAAGAATCTTAACTCTACATATTAAGCTTTAAAATCTTAGAGGCTGATTTAAGACAGAAAATGAGGCGACACAAAATATTGATATGCACAGAAAAATTAGGAAACTCTCTTTAATTGCTTTTCTTTAAAGGTATCAAATTACAGTTTTTGAAGTATATATATGCTTGATGTGGTGGCACACCTTTAATTTTCAGTACTTGGAGAGGCAGAGGCAGGTGAGTCTCTGTGAGTTCAAGGCCAGCCTGGTCTACATAGTGAGTTCCAGGACAGCCAGGGCTACATAATGAGACCCTGTCGAAAGAAAGGAAGAAATAAAGAAAGAAGAAGAAAGAAAGAAAGGAAGGAAGGAAGGAAGAAGGAAGGAAGGAAGGAAGGAAGGAAGGAAGGAAATACATATTTCTATAATAGTATTTATACTTAACATATTTTAATTTATTTTACATGTATGGGCATTTTGCTTCATACATACATGCATACATGTATACGTACCACTTGCATGCCTGGTGCCCAAAAAGGCCAGAAGAGGGTGTCGAATCCCAGAACTGGAGTTATAGATTATTACAGGTTGTGAGCTGCCATGTGGGTCCTGGGAAACAAACTCTGATTCTGTGAAAAATTAGCTAATGCTCTTAACCGCTGAGCCCTCTTTCCAGCCCCTATAATTTAAAAATTCTGTCATCCCACACAATAGGATGATAACGGTCTGTCCCTGGCTCTGGAATGTTGGCTTGTTAAAGACTTCCAGAAATAGAATTAGTGCATTAACTGGAATGCACATCTATCACGTTCCAGACATGTTTCCAAATTGCTTGCTAAAGGGTGGGAAGGCCTACCGGGTGAGTATCGGTAATGTGTGAAAATAGGTCCTTGTCAGAAACAAGCAATATTATTTTGAATAATATTATTAAATATTAAATGATTAATGAATATTACTCTGTACACTTTATGACTTTAATGTTTTCTTTTTTTTTTTTCCTTTTTTCTTTTTTTCTGGTTTTTTTTTGAGACAGGGATTCTCTGCGTAGCCCTGGTTGTACTGGAATTCACTCTGTAGACCAGGCTGGCCTCGAACTCACTGAAGAACCCCTCCTGCCTTTGCTTCCCTAGTGCTGGGAAAAAAGGAGTGTACCACCACTGTTGAGCTTCTTAATGGTTTCTAGTTTTGTATACATGATATGTACATAAGATGCATGTCTTTCACATCTCTTCAGTGTGTATGTGTTATTCCCTTGATACAGGGTCTCTCACTGAATCTGGAACTAGGCTGGCAGCCAGGAAGCTCCAGCGAGTCTCCTGTCTCCACTGACTCTGTCCTGGGTTATAGTCATTTAAGGTCATACCCAGCTTTTGTTTTGTTTTGTTTTAACATAAGTCTTGGGAATTTAGACTCAGATCTTCACACATGCGCAGCAAGCACTCTGACCTACTGAGCCATCTCCTCAGCACCTGTATTTAACTTTTAATACTATGGGATACAGATAAAATAAACCATTTATTATCCTTAGATGCTAGTTCTAAAATCGATGTCAGTTCTGGTCTTTTTCAGTTAACAAATAATCAATATAGGTAGTTGCAAATATTCAACAAAAATAAGCTAGCAAGAGGCAGAGAGAAGAGCAGGGACCTGGGCTACCCCCAGCTCTAATTTAATGCATTTAGCTAAGAACCGCTAAACGTTTTAAATTTCTGTCGCTCCCTAAATGGCATTTGAGCACTGTTTCAGTAAGTTTTACTACATGTGCAGGGCTAATGGATCAATATTTAGACAACAATATACGCCTTCCTAAGCTGAAACTTCACGGCTTTCAAAAAGGCGCCGGAGGAATTCTACTGACCACTCCAGCAGGCCGGGGAAAGGTGCTTTAGTGCCACCTGCTGGTATCTAGAGGAATAAATTTCTTCCTTCCTTCCTTCCTTCCTTCCTTCCTTCCTTCCTTCCTTCCTTCCTCTCTCCCTCCATCCTTTCCTCTCTGTCTCTCTCTTTTTCTTTTTCTTGTTTTTTTTTTTGTTGTTGTTGTTATTGTTTTGGAAACAGTTTCTCTGTGTAGCCTTGGCTATCCTGGAACTCACTTTGTAGACCAGGCTGGCCCCAAACTCACAGAGATCCGCCTGCCTCTGCCCCCTACGTGCTGGGGTAAATGCATGTACCACCAGGCCGGCTTCCAAAATTTAAAAGTAAAATATTATGTGGGTGTGGTGGAAATGCCTTTACTCACAGAGCTTGGGAAGCAGAGGCAGGAGGATCAGGAGTTCTAGGCCAGCCTGAGCTACATAAGACACTAGGCTTTTTTATTTTTCTTTGTTTTGTTTTGTTGAAGTAAAAAAAAATTTCTAAAGTTGGGAAAGATTTGCTTTGGCTTTCCCATCTTCAATTTATTGTATTTGGATTAGAAAAGTCCCAATATAACAAGTGATCAGAGCTTTGAAAACTGATATCCCTGGGTTTATTGCTAAGATCTTGTTTTAGCTATTGCTTCTAATTCTATTACATTTTGAAATATGAACCATTATATTATTTTTCCCACTTTAAGGTACTTTTTATATAGTTCCCTACAAACTAGTTTCCAAAAAATTCTAAAAAGTAATTTTTAATGACAAGACAATATAGGTACTCAGATTAATAATAACGCGAATAACTTTTCAGTCTTTTAGTTACACATATTTAGCACTTGGCCAAAATCTAGACTTTACAGTTTGTTTACTTTGCTAATGATATTCCTATGTCCCTTTCCCTCTCCTATTCTTCTCTACCTTTCCTTCCTTTTTCTTCTCTTTCCCTCCTTTCCTCTCTCTTTCCCTCCCCTTGCTCCTTCTTCCCCTTCACTTTTCCCTCTTCTCTCTTTTCTTTCATTTCTTTTCCTTTCTTTTCTTTTTAAAAACAGTCTCACTGGGCAGTGGTAGCCTTTAATCCCAGCACTTAGGAGGGGAGACAGAGGTAGAACGATCTCTGAGTTCGAGACAAGCCTGGTCTAGGGAGCTTGTCCTAGGATAGCCAAGGCTACACACACACACACCACCCTGTCTCAAGAAACCAAAAACAAAAACACAAACATACTAACAAAACAAAACAAAAACGAAAGCCCAATTTTCGGTCTTTCCTAAATACTCACATTCAGAAAGGTCCACTTTCACAAAAGGTAGGTTTTTATTTTTTATTGCTTGCTTTAACCAGCGTTAAATCAACGATGGAAGAGTTCGTTAATTAAAAAAAAAAAAAAAAAGGAGAGAAATGCAGGGACTTTGCTTCAAAAGTGCCTTCAAAAGGGCAGCTGTGTTTCTCACATTTCCCGTCGAAGCCTGAGGCCGTTTCATCTGTGAGCGCCATCTCTGCAGAGAAGTGGATGCTTCCAGAAAAGACAGGCAGAGCACCGGGTCTCACCCGTGTGGGCCACACTGTGTAGCATCTGGCCACAATAACCTTGAGGCAGGTTAGTTGTGCGGTTACCTAGTACTCCTAGGGCCAGGATGAGGTGTTGACATCACTGCAGAGGCTGCAGGGAAACAACCTGTAGGGGTGCTGAAGTTCTGTTTGCACTGGGGACACAGTCACACCCACATGCTCATTTGCTAAGGTTGCCAAGCAGTTTCACTGAAATTGGTGCATTTATTGTTTCTATATTATGCCTCAAGTAGGCTCATTAAAAAAAAAAAAATTACTCTTTATGGGGTGGTGTGCAGAGTCAGAGGACAACTTGTGAGAGTGGGTTCTCTCCCTCCACCATGAGGGTCCAGGGATGTAGCTCAAGTCATCATCAAGTGCTTTTGTCCGCTGAGTCAATTCTCTGACCCAGGTTTGAGTTAAAAAAACAAAGTGATTCCTGAGGTACTGGTAGACCTTCTCCTACAGCCTTTCTTTCTTACCCTATCCCTTTGTCTGACCCAACACTCTCCCTGGAAACCCGCTAAACACACCAGGGAATCAGGTATACAAACTGAGGCAACACATCGAAGAGGATGGAGAGATGGCTAAGCCATCTCTCTGTGAGAACTTAGGTTGTTCTCACAGACAACCTAAGTTCAACTCTCAGCACCCACATCAGGCAGCTTACAACTGCTTGTAACTCCAGTTCCAAGAGATGATCCTAACCTCAGGCACATGCACAGATTCAGTCGTACACACATGTACATATAAATAAATGACAATGAAAATATTTTTAAAAGAACATGTCAAAAAGATCATCCACCATGATCAAGTAGGCTTCACCCCAGAGATGCAGGGATGGTTCAACATACAGAAGTCAATAAATGTAACCCACCCACCATATAAACGAACTGGAGTACAAAAACCACATGATCATCTCATTGTGTGCAGAAAAGGCTTTTAACAGACTCCAGTACCTTTCATGATGAAAGTCTTGGATAGACGAGGTATACAAGGAACATACCTCAGCATAAGAGGTTGAGAACAGTACAAGATGAGAAACGCTACAAGACATTCAAAATCCTTGGCCATCAGGTAAATGCAAATCAAAACTACTTTGAGATTTCATCTTAGACTCGTCAGAATGGCCCAAATTAAAAAAAAAAAAAAAAAAAAAAAAGACAGCTCATGCCAGTAAGGATGTGGAATATAAGGTGGGGCACTCATCATTGCTGGTGGGAGTGTGAACTTGTACAGCCACTGTGGAAATCAGTGTGACAGTTCTGCACAAAGCTGGGAATAGATCTGTCTCAAGACCCAGCTAGAGCACTCCTGGGCGTGTGCCTAAAGAACTCTACATCCTACTACAGAGACACTGCCTCAACTATGGTCATTGCTGCCTTATGCATAATAGCCAGAAATGGAAAACAGACTGGATGTCTAGCAATGGATAAATGGGATAAAGAAAATGTGGTATAACTATACAACGGAATATTGCTCGATGGTTTAAAAAATGAAATCATGAAATCCTCAGGTAAATGTATGGAACTAGAAAAAAAAATCATCCTGAGTGGGGTGAATTAGATAGATTTCCAAAGGAAAAAAATGGTATATATTCATTTATATGTGGCTGTTAGCTGTTAAATTTTCAATAAACAGGATATTATCAAAATAGCCGTAAAGGCTAGGTATAGAGTAAGGGACTGGGGAGTGGGGGGGGGGTGGATCTTCCTAGCAAGGGGAAATAGAATAGTTATAGATAAATGGGGTGAGGAGGGACTAGAACAAGATCAAAAGGGGAGAAGGAAGGGAGGTGAGAGGGAGGAAATAAAGAGAAGGCCAGCTAAAAGTAAGGGCCATTTGAGGGGTTGCATGGAAACCTAATACAGCAGAAGCTTCCTAAAATATATACATATAGGAAGATTATCTAAATAAAGTCACCAAGTAATGGGGGAAGATGAAGCTCCAACTGGACATCTTTCTTTACCAAATGAAGTCTCCAGTTCCAAGAATGGGTTACATCTAATCAAATTGTTGGCCAAAGGGGCCCCACAGGAAACCCCAAACAGCTCAGGCTATTGCCAAAGCTATTTGGTGGCTCTCCACAAACTGACAGTAAGGCCCTGTTGCTGAAGACAGCACCTACACAACTCAGTGAACACGGAGATGTTGAGCTGGTGTCTACCTAGAGCCCTCACCCCTACTGACTCGTGTTCATGGCACTGGAAGGCACTCTGCACATGACCAGAGAAGAGAACGCAAACCTACACGACCTTTGTGCTGTAATGTGACCTGCCTGCAGGATGTGCTGCTGCGGTAGTGGCACAAAGCTCTCGGGAGTGACTAACCAATATCTGGTTGGATTTTCAAAAGTCCATGAGATGCATCCCATGCCTGACACTGCTCAGGTGGCCAAGAACCTGAGGAACACCAGGGAACCAGGGGAAAACCAACGACTCTTATATGTAAATGACTCCCAAGGACATTCTGCTGTAGTCAAGATCAGTGTTGCTTGCTCAGACATCATCAGAGAAATGTCCTCCTGCAGTAGGAGAAGACAAACACAGAGACTCCTAGCTATGTATAGAGAGTGAGAGAGCTCACACTTCTAAGTAGGACGTCTCCATCGAATCCCTCCCCTCAGGGAACCCTGTGGAAGAGGAGGTGAAAAGGTAGGAAGCACCCAGAGGTATGAAGGCAAACAGGGAAACAAATCCTTCCAAACACAGCAGGAGGGCCCATGGCAGCAGCGCGGGGCCTGCACAGGTCTCAGGCAGATGGGCTTCCAGCTTCTTCACTCACAAATGAAGAACTCGTTTTCTGCGATGGAGTCTAACTCACTACACAAACCACTCCTAAGGCCAGGCCCCACCCCCGAGCAGTAGAGGGCCAACACAAAATTAGCTCGGTAGCATTTTTAGAGGTTCTTTGTCTCATAATGCTTTGTCAGGGCTTTTTGATTTTTGTTTGTTTGATCTTACAGGTCCTTTACATATATAGTATGTAGTTTCTGGTTTTGTATTTTTATAAGATTTCCGTTGGTGTGAGTGGGTGTGTCTCTGTGTCTGTATGTGTTTCTTGAACTTTTTCTTTGGCTCTTCTCCTTCTGTTTCTTTGTTCTGTCCTGGTCTGATTTGTTTGTTTTTACTTTACCTGCTATTATTGTTACATGTTTGTTTGCATTCTAATGATGGGGGGAAGGCTGTGAATTTGGGTGGGTGGGGTAGTGAGGAGGATCTGGGAGTTGGGGACGGAAAACCCTTAATCAGAATACGAAACCCTGTCTCGAAAACAAAACAAGATTTTTAAAAGAGAGTATTTCCTTTTTTGTTTTGTTTTGTTTTTGAGACAGGGTTTCTCTGTGCAGCTCTAGCTGTCCTGGAACTCAGGCAGTCTGCCTCTGCCTCCTGGGTGCTGGGATTAAAGGCGTTCGCTATCGCCTCCCATCTTGAAAAAAACTATTCTCAATTAAAAAATAAAATATCACATTTCAAGTAATAATAAAAAGGAACAAAGAAAATGCCAGCTTCTAGGAATGCAGACAAAGCGAAAGAGATAAGGTTCTCACTAGCCGCCTGTGGCGAGTGTTCAACACTGGAGTCAGCAGCTCGTCCTAGGTTTGTCGCTGCCTGGTATAGCCGGTGACAAACTCAGACAGGTGAAGCGTTAGAGGAGGTTCCTACAGCGGAGGAGGAGGAGTGGTGCAGAGATCCGAACCGGCAACGCGGCTTGCTTGGGGCGATTCAGTCAGTCCCTGGCTGGCTGGCTAAGTACCTTGTGAAGGAACCTTCCGTGCTGCAAACACGCCAAGCTCCAAAAGGCGGGTGCAGAGACTGCAGCCCAGACTTAACCCGAAGGGCACGTCTCAACACTTAGCGAGACAGCAAGGATCCGCGGCGCGGCGGGGGCGGAGCTCCGAGGGAGGCGGGCTTTTATAGGAGTGGTTGGGGGGGGGCGGGGGTAGGAGGACTCCAGGGGGCAGAGATTGTGGGCGTGGCTTAGGAAATCGCTGCGCGGGATGGGCTTAAAAGAGGGTCTTGAAAAGAGGTGTGGACGGGAGAGCGAGCTTCGGAGAGGAGCGCGAGCCGAGCCGGGGGCGGGGCCTCGGAGGTGAGGCACGCGCAGGGGGAAGTAGGCGGGGAATTAAGAGACCCGCAGGAGGAATAGGTGGAGTCTGGGAGGTGGGGCTATTGTTTCGCATTTCCAACAAGCTTGTCCCTCTTCTCTGGCCGTAGCGAGAGACAGGAAGTTCCTGCGAGAGTGTCTTAGAGTTCCGGGACAGAGCCGGTACCATGTGGGAGCCGCTTTGAAGAGTTGTTAGCTGTCGAGTCCTGCCGATATCCCGAGTTCAGGGTGAGGAGGAGCTAGTTGCGGCCGTGGCTTGGGACGGGTGGCCAGGGTGGGCCTTGAGATCGTCGTCCCGGGGCTGGGGAAAGCTTTCGCTGCCCGTGTAGAGTTGATGCCGTTGCCGTGGTGATTGCGCTTCGCGGCCCCTGGTGTGGCTGGGCAGCAGGTTTTTGTGCCCTCGAAAGTACCGAGTGCCTTGTTGCCAGTACATAAGGCCCGTGCCGCCACCGGTTAGCCCGCTTGAGGTTTCACGAAAACTTTTCACGATGTTTGTTCTTAGCCGGCGTTTTGAGACGCCCGCCCGTGCGCGAGATGACATCCTTAGCCCAGCAACTCCAGCGACTCGCCCTCCCTCAGACTGATCCCAGCCTTCTGTCCAGACATGAAGTTGCCTCTCTGTTGTTTGACCCCAAGGAGGCGGCCACAATCGACAGGGACACCGCCTTTGCCATCGGTGAGGCCCCCTTGCACTGAGCAAAGCTCCTGGAGCAGTGATTTTGATTTCGAGGGCCTTCTCTGTGTTTTCTTGTCTTTTGCGCCGTTCGCTTCCCGAGCAGTGCCTAACTTGATTTAGGTTGTAAGGGGAAAACAAGTCTTACTAGATGTTGAATGTGTTTATAAGTAATGGTATCGGAAATTTCACAAAGTATGTATGAAGGAAGGAAAGTAAAGAGACTGACGCAGTGATTGGGGTGTGAGAGGAGTCTTCTGGAACTAGGTATGGTTATAGTAAGGATTAAAAAGAGTGGGTCCGGGTGGAGTTCTTGACGTTGAAGTACTTTCTTTTCCCCTGGTAAGTGTGATCAGATTTACTAAAGCCAGTGTTTGGGAGTGCATTACACATTATAACAAGTTCGTGAACTTAGGGGTGAGGAAAACTGTAGAATATTTGTTGATTTTGCTTACAAAGAAGTTATAAGTGACTCTTTTCCTAGGATGCACTGGCCTGGAGGAGCTTCTTGGAATTGACCCCGCCTTTGAACAGTTTGAAGCACCTCTTTTCAGCCAGCTAGCAAAAACCTTGGAGCGCAGCGTTCAGACCAAAGCAGTGAACAAACAGCTGGATGAAAACATTTCGCTGTTCCTCATTCACTTGTCTCCTTATTTCCTGCTTAAGCCGGCACAGAAGTGTCTGGAATGGTTGATTCGCAGGTAGCTACCCATGTTCAGCCTTTCAAAACTGAAATAGTTGCAGACACTTGCTAAAGCCGGATTATTAGCATAAGCTAAATTATAAGGTTAATATGATGTCTAGAATGTGAAGTAAATGTGTATTAAACTTGCTGATCTTGAGTAAAATGTCATTAGTTCCTGTTTAGTGTGTTCAGGGTTTTTTGATGTTTGTGGTTTGTTTGTTTAGCTTTTTTTTTTTTCATTTCTTTTTTGAGATGGGGCCTTACTATGTATCCTGGCTGCCTCAAACTTCACTGCCTCTTGTAACTTTTATTCAGCAGACATTAAATGTGATAAAAAATACCTGCAGCTGGTCCTTGGTTACTATCTTTAAGTAAATATCTTGTTTGTTTAGTTTAGGTCTTGTTTTTTGTTTTTGTTGAGACAGGGTTTCTCTGTGTAGCCTTGGCTGTCCTGGATAGCCTATGTAGACCAGGCTGGCCTCAAACTCAGAGATCCACCTGCCTCTGCCTCCCCAAGTGCTGGGATTATAGGTGTGTGTCACCCACTTGGCTTAAATAAATATCTTTAGAAAGGTTTACACAAGATTTAGGTAGCTGTGCGAACATGTGTTGAGGAAAGCTTCATGTAAGTAGTATAAAACCTGTAGACCGCAGGGGCTAAAAGAATGGCTCAGTGGTGAGGAGGGCTTAGTGTTCTTGAAGAGGGCCTAAACTGGCTTCTCTGCACTCACATTAGGGGCCACTTAGAGCAGCTATCTAACTCCAGTTCCAGGGGATCCAGTGCCCTTTGACCTTTGTGAGCAAGTGTATGCATAGGCTCATGAAGCACTACATATAATACATTTTTTTTTAAGTACATGTAAAAGAATAGGAGAAAATCAGGAAAAAGCACTTGAAAGAGCTAGATTATATAGACTGGAAAAGGTTCAATGGCCCTGACAGAAATAATAAATCTTTCTTACCATTCTTAGCATAGAGAGACTGACAAACAGCTTTCTCAAGTTTGTATGCAGATTATGTATGGCTGTCATTTTCTTTCTGTCTGAAGAAATTAATGTAATTTTATTAATCTTTTGGTTTTTGCTGGGTGGTGGCGGCAGAGGTAGGCAGATCTCTGAGTTCAAGGCCAGACTTATCTACAAAGAAAGTTTTAGAACATCCAGGGCTACACAGAGAAACCCTGGCTCAACCCTCCACCCACCCACAATCTGTTGGTTTTGGAAATACAGTAGTTAGGAAAGGTGTATGGGGCACAAATAAGCCCAGCAATTGTTGTCTTGTTAGCCTGTTAGCTTTCTGTGGCTTCGTTATTGTGATCACACAGTTTCATTAAGGTTGAAAGAAAGTGAATAGAGTATAAATTTTGATACTGAATACTCAAAATGCTATTGCTTCAGAATTGATTGAACCATCTTTAATCAAACTTGAATGCAAATAGAGGGTTTATTATCCAAGTACTCTTTATCTTGTGATTGGTACTTAGTCTAGGTGTTTGTACTTCACTGAAACAGGATTTGGACCTTTTAGAACATTTGATGCACTCTTGGGAGCAGAGGCAGGTGCATTTTTGTGAGTTTGAGGCCATCCTGGTCTTGTGTACACAGCAAATTTCTTGCCAGGCAGGGCTACACAATGATACTATTTCAAAAGAAAAAAAAAGGATAAAAAACAAGGATCTGTGGATTTTGTATTTTGTAAATCTTAATTGCTTCATATTTTTCCTAGGTTCCACATCCATCTTTACAATCCAGATAGTCTCATTGGTTGTGTTCTGCCATACCATGAGACACGGGTATTTGTGCGGGTGATACAGCTTCTAAAAATTGGTAATCCAAAGAACAAGTGGTTTTGGCTGTCTCCTGTTAAGGTAAGATTGTTAAATGACATATTCATTTATATACATATAATTCTTATAAATCATAATTGGGATTTTATGTTTTGGGTTGGTTTTGTGTATTGTTTGTTTGTTTTCTTTTGTCTTGAGACAGTGTCTCACTGTAAAGCCCTGGCTGGCCTCAACTTACAGAGATCCCCCCCTCTTCCTTTCTAGTTGTTTAGCTAGTTTTGGGGGGACAGTCTTACTTTAATGAAAAGCTAGTTATGAACTTTCGGTTGGTGTTTGAGAAAGGGTCTCAGTATAGCCCTGCCTGGCCTGAAACTTACTGTGTGGACCAGGCTGACCTCAAACTTACAGATCTTCCTGCACCAAGAGCTAATGACAGATGTTAATGAAGCTAGCAATCAGAACAAGAAAGAAGGAATGGGGAGGGAGTTTTGAATTCAATTTAACTTAATTTGGGGAAAATAAAGCTCTTAATGATCCTAGGGATAGTCCAGTATTACCTAATACCATTAATTTCATTGCTTCGCTTCCTGCTGAAATTCTTTATTAGTGCCATCTAGTATCTGTTTAGTACCCAACATTAGACTATTTCATTATACTCTGATGGAGTCTCATAAACACTTTATACAGTGAGGACAGACTCAGAAAATTTAAGCCACTTGCTAGAGTGGCCACAGGTACTATATGAACCATATCTCTTTAATTTGTGCAAGTATTTTAAGCATTCCATTCCCTCCATCTTTTATAAAGTGTCTTTGGTACCACAGTTACAAATGCAGAGTAGCACTGTACAGCGCCAAAAATAAGGACTGGAGAGGATAACTTGAAGAGTATCAGGGAGTTCTTAAAACTGTATAAGTTGTTTGGAACCAAGGGCTAGTTACCAGAGGAAAAGGCCTAGTAAGGCCTGTTTGCAACAGGAGCTAGAAGAAAGTAGGTGTGTGTCATAGGCGGGAACTTTGCTGCACATGGTGGAGCTGGGAGAAAGGCTGATGAGGGTGAAAGTAGACTAACAGATACATGGGCCTGCACCAGCAGCTAGTGACAGGTGATAGGGAACTTAGCAGTCAGAAGGAAGCAGAGGGAAGGAATCCTCGGTTTTGAATTCTGAAGAAAATTTAACAACTTGGAGTTTAAAAAAGTGCAGCCTGTGTGATAGAGCTGCTTCTCAAGCTGCCTTTTCCAGCATTCATGCTGCTCAGAACATCAAACCATTTTCTCCTGTCTTCCACAGACTTCACCGTTATCTAGAAATCACCTCACTCTCCCAATAAAGTTTACTTAAAGTCTTCATTTAATTGTGTTGTTAGTGATTCCTTAGAGGCCATGTGCAGTAGTAAGTGGGACTAGCAGTATGGCTTGGCCCTAGTCTGCTTCTGCTGTTAGGATGTTGTGAAGCAGAGGCAGAATAATGTCATGTTGACTCAAAACCCAAATCCTACTAGTAGAACCATTATGAGCTATAGAATTGAGGTCAAATATACATAGTGGTACATAGTGAATGTTTTATACTGAATTCTGCTTTATTCATTGTCATCCTGATCTGTGGAGATTCTAGAATTTCTCTGAGTTTATGTGTTAATTTCAACACCACCAGTTAGAAGGAGAGATTATATCTGTGTTGATGGCCTGCCACAATATACAGATCTGGTATCTACTTGAGGTAATGGTCAGTTGGCAATTGTTTGTAATAGTTTGTTCTTTTTGTCAATAATAGCGATCTGGAGTGCCTTTAGCTAGAGGAACTCTGGTCACCCATTGCTACAAAGACCTTGGATTCATGGATTTCATTTGCAGTCTAGTAACCAGATCTGTGAAGGTGAGCCATGAGCGTGTTGCTGAATGTGTGAACTCATAAAATGATTGCTTGTTCTGAGAAAGGAAACATTCAGTGGAACTTGGAAGAGGTCCCTGGTCTGCCGTAGGGGTGCATGGACAGGTGGGAATCATTCTTTTCACCAAAGATAATTCTTACAAAAATAAATTAGCCTATTGCTTGTCAAATTCTAGCTACAGTGATTATTAAGTAGAAACTATCTAAAACTACCAGGAAGCTTGTCGGGCAAGTCATTCTTACTCAGTGTTGTGTGAGATACTGAAAGAGCCAGAGTGCTTCAGGAGAGACCATGTGCGCATTGTGTTCCCTGTTTCAGGCTTTCGCTGAGTATCCAGGAAGCTCAGCGCAGTTGAGAGTGATCTTGGCCTTCTATGCTTCCACCATTGTATCTGCTCTAGTGGCTGCTGAAAACCTGTCTGACAATGTCGTTGCCAAACTGTTTCCGTACATCCAAAAGGTTGGTCAAATCATTTTATACAAAAGGAATTTGCTTATTTTTGAAAATATAATACAGGAAAAATGTTTTTAAATTGATAGTTTATTTTGATGGTTGATAAGATTCAATCAGGTTAAAAAGCCTTTTCAGTTCTTAAACAGGTGTCTAATAATAAATATTAACTTTCATTGGGTCCTAGATTAATAATAAACATTAACTCTTACTGTGTCTTTCTTAGTTGTATTTTTGTCTTATACAAAGGGAAAAGAGCAGACTGTCCTCCAAGCACAGGCTGTGTCTTTCCTGGTCTCGTAGCACTGTTGTCTTCCCAGACACCTGGGAGAGGCTCTGCTTTTGCTTCTAATCCCAGATTACTGTCTTTATTACAGCACAGTTTTTACCCCCATGAGGAATGAGATGGACATGTCTCTTGCTCACAGGTCAGGCAGAGCTTGCTGCCTCTTGTCGGGATGTCTGGATTAGGAGGCTTTTCTGAGGTCCCTTTCTTCTCATTCTACACACTTGTCTCGTCCCACTTCTGAAAAGTCACTGATTATCAGTGTAGATTAGGTTTTATTGATCTTTCTAGATTTACAATGTGTTTATTTGTTAGGTGTTTTAAAAATTACATTTTGCTTAAAGGGCTTAGCTTTTTCACTTGTTTATTTGTTTGTTGTATTTGTGCATGTGTGTACTGGTATGGAGGGCAGAGGACAACTTATGTGCACCTGTTCTGTTCTTCTACCAGGTGGGCCCTGAGAACTGAACTCAGGTTGTCAGGCACGATAACAAGTGCCCATACCCACTGAAGCATCTTACCAGCCTTAGTTTTTGTTTTTGCTTTTGTTTTGAGGTAGGCTTTTGCTGTGTGGTCCGCACTGGTTTTGAACTGAAGTTCATCCTGCCTCAGCCCCCTGAGTGCTGTGACAACTTGCTTAGAATTTGTTTTTTATCTTATACATGGAAACATAAGGACTGAACATAACTGTGGTAAACCATGTGATAATTTAGTATGTGTGTTTGCTATGTGTAACATTTAAATCTGGGCAAGCACTGACATTTCTAACTTGTTGTAGTTAAGTAACATGTTAAGTAGAAGAACATAATTCTCTATTTTGTCATTTTCCTTATATTTTAAAAATGTTTAGGGGTTGAAATCATCTTTACCAGATTACAGAGCTGCCACATACATGATAATCTGTCAGATTTCTGTGAAAGTAACGATGGAAGATACCTTTGTGAACTCACTGGCATCCCAGCTCATCAGAACATTGACCAAAGTTCCTTCTCAAGTCAAGGATGGATTAGGTTGCCTGATAATTCTCTTACAGCGTCAGAAGCCAGAGAGCCTTGGGAAAAAGTACGTATTGTTGAATAGTTAGAGGCCAGTGAAGTTGTTTTGAATAAGTTTTGATAAGATGTACTGCTTTTTAAACTGCTCCTTGTCTAATTTGTTGTATTGTGTATGCTTGCTTCTTTAAAGGCCATTTCCTCACTTGTGTAGTGTTCCAGATCTTATAGCGCTACTTCATGGGATCTCTGAAAGGTATGATGTGAGCCCTCTTCTGCGCTACATGCTTCCCCATCTGGTTGCCTCTGTTGTTCAGCACATTGCAGGTATGTGGCTTACAGTTGGGTCTACAAACTTCTTAAGTTCCAGTTATCTCAGATAGGACAGACACCTGATTGATAGTTTCAAACTGTTTCAAATGCCTTATGATTAATTTGTTCTACGTAACTTGTCTATTAGGTGAAAAATCTGTAGGGTTGGAGGTGGGTTCGCTGAAGGGAGAACCTGTCATTCTGAGAAGTTTCTCGGGATGCTGGTATTTAAATAGGCTCTGTAGGAATGAAAGAATTTGGCCAAGTAAACCTTTGCTTTCCTTCCAGATACTTAATGATTTCTAGTGTTTGGGTCACAGTAAATATCCATTTGCCAGAAAGCAAGCCAAGAAGACTTCACACATAAAAATACAAATTGTGAAATAAAATGATAATTTGCATTATTTCTCTTTATTTCAATAAACAGAAAGGAAAGTAAATACGCGGTCCTAATGCTACTTAGAGAATATTAACAAAAACATCTTAAAATTATGCTAAATCTGATGAATACTAAGAAAAGCATCTCTAAAATTTAGGTTGAGTCAGATGTAAAAAAAAAAAAAAAAAAAAAAAAAAAAAAAAAAAAGGTTTGCACAACCCAGTTTTAGCTTAAAGCTTTCATTTCAGTAAAGCCTAGAAGATGGCAACCTTTATTTTGTCAGGAAGCATTGACATGAAAGCTTAGCTTGCTTTCAGAGATCTAGGCTGTAGCCCCGTTTCACTAACTTTTAGTTCTATCTGGGGAAACAATAAGTAATTTTTGCACTTCTGTTTTATTGTTGAGACCTGTATCATGGTTGTACTTACTAAAATATGGAGAATTTCAAGTGAAGGACAAATGAGAGTAATGTACACAAAAATGGTTTAAAAACTGCGAATTACTCTAGACAAAATATGCCGTTGAACATCAGTAAAAGGAGGCTGATGGCTCAGTATCAGGAGTGCTTATTCCTTGCATAGGACCCAGGCTAAGTACCCAGCACCTATATCGGGCAGTTCATAGCTGTCTGTGACTCCAGGTCCAGGGGATCTGATGCCCTCTGTCCTCTTCAGGGCCCTGCCTACATCTGGTGTACATAAGCTCAGTGCAGGCACACAGTCATAGGCATATGCATAGCTTTTTAAGAGAGGAGAACAGATAAAAACGCTGGATATTAGTATATATGTTTAAAGTCATTAATGGAAAAGTTTTCCTCTATAAGTAAATTTAATCATGAGCAAGCCAAAAAGAATATCCCTAACTTAGTTTTCATGTGTTACATATTAAGGAGAAGAAACTGAAGAGATTGATGGTCAGATCTACAAGAAACATTTAGAAGCAATACTTACAAAAATACCTCTGACAAACAACTTAGACCACCTACTGGCTAGGTAAGGTTTTTGACATGTTTCTGATTTTGCATATTTATGGCTAAGTATACATTTTGGGATTCATGAGTAGTTTTCTAGAATGCTTTTTAATTATTTTGCATTCTTAATATTGTTTTACTAGTTATAGATGTTGAGTCTAACAATTGACAGTATAAAATATAAAAGTAAAATTTTCTTAATTGTCTTTAATGTTTATAGAAGAAAATGAGAAGGTCAGAGCCCAGCTATATTTGAGTTGTAACTAAGTTTACAAGTGTTTAAATTCTTCCATTAACAAATGGGCTGTAGTGCCAGAAGTAGCACATCAAAGCTGATACTCAGTAAGTGTTACCTAGAATCTCACTATTGAGAGTAGGTGTGCAGTGGAAATTACCTCCTCCTTTCCTCTGAAAGGCATTTCTCTCTCCCCCTTTTCATTTCCTGTGTGAGGGACCGTTCTGTGTGATGAGTAGGCTGTTGAGGTGTTGTAGTAAGCATAGGTTAGAATCTGGCGAAGGCCATTTCAGTTAGAGCACTAGTTTTGAAAGCCAGCCCTCCTGGCTCTGTTGTTGCCATCGGTTAGCTAGAAAGCGAGCTGCCTGCAGGTGTTTACACTCTGGAACCAGGACGCTCTTTAAAGCAGAAAGCCCTCCTCTGCTCTTCCTGGCATAGAAAGGGTCGCTACAGGTTTGACCTCTGTTGTTGTTTTATTTGACCTCAGCAGATTGGAAGGTTTTCTATGCCCTAGTTTTCTCATCAGCGAAGTCAATATAATTTCTTTCCTATGGAAGTGTGATTATTAGAGATATGATTTGGAAAGCACTTAGCACATAGCAGGGACTCCATGAATGATAACCCATGTTTGCTGGTGTTGTGCTTTCTTTTGCAGCCTTCTTTTTGAAGAATACATTTCATATAGTTCCCGGGAGGAAACCCACGCTAATGGAGTGGCTTTGCTTAATGAGCAGTTTCTTCCGCTCATCAGGCTTTTAGAAAGCAAGTAAGTTGAGTGTATGTGGGTGTCATCTTCAGTGTTAATTGCTGTTCTGCAAAAACAAAACAAAACAAAACTTGCAGGTTGTGTCTTAAAGCAATGGGTTATGGGTTCTTTTCCTTGTTTTTTTTCTTTTTCAGAAAGGGACAGTATATTTAGAATTAGATATGTTGAAAGACAAAATGAGAGACTTTTTTCTTGTCTTCATACTGACAGACTTGGTCATTATTAGCTTTTATGTATAGTATGTGTTAAAAATAAGTTTTACTCTGAGTAATTTTAAGATTCTTCTGTGTTTTTGCACATGTGGGTGAATGTGGTTAACAGCTATATCAAATGTAATTCCTTCTTAGGTACCCCAGAACATTGGATGTTGTATTAGAGGAACACCTGAAAGAAATTACAGGCCTTAAAAAGCAGGAGCTTTTCCACCAGTTTATTTCTCTTTCTACAAGTGGAGGAAAGTATCAGGTGGGTTGTTCCCCAGCACAGCTAAGACAAGACTTGGTGATGTGGTTATTTGAAGAGTCCAGGCAGTAATATCCTGCTTCCCTCCCTCTTTGAAAACCTTCAGAAAGCTGAGGATTTATACAGTTTGTGTAGTTACTAGAAATAGAACTCTGGGGCAGGAATTATAACTAGAGAAAAATGTAATATCAGGAAAATATTGGGAATTCCATATGATGTTGGACTTCCAGCCTGCCTTGTCCCTCTTGGTGTGTGTCCACCAGTGCAGGAGCATGATCATGACCATAATAAATTGTAAGAAATTTCATTGTGATTCAAGCCTAAGTACTGAAAATTCAATGTTTAGGTAGAAGTTCTTATAAGTAGCCTTGAAAACTAATATTTTGAAGAGAACTGCACTTTTTCTCCTGAAATTGGGCTATTACTTTCAGTGGTGTTGCATTTCCGAATCTAGTTGATACTTGGCTGTCGTTTGTAGTCTGATTTTATGTGTCAGCTAAGTTGTCAGCAGTTGGAGAATTTCTTTGTTATCTAGCTGGGTTGTGTTCTGTCTTCAGTGAAATACCAGTTCAGTACTTTCACTTGGAATTACATATCCATGAAAAGTACTTCATAATGAACGCTATTTCACTGAACCCACACATTCATCCATACAAGTATACAGAACATACCATGCACAACATGTAAGTTTTCCTGTGTTGTAACTCATTCTGTGTTCTAGAAATAAATGTACGCTTTTGTTTCTGCATTGAGATAGTTGTTGTAGAATATATTGAGAAGTGTAGAGTGTTTTGTTCTCATTTTTGGTTATATGTGGTTCAGATTAAGGGAAATTAATTATGTTGGACCTACAGTTTTTAGAGGACTCTGATACCTCTTTGATGCTGAGTTTGAATCATCCACTGGCTCCTGTGAGACTTCTGGCCATTAATCATCTGAAGAATATCATGAAAACATCAAAGGTTTGTGTCAGACAGCTTTTGTGTTTGATTTTTTTTCCTACTTATAATGACTAGTCCAATTCATTATAAGGAGGAAAAAAAAATCAAACATAAAAGAATAAGAAATTGCAGTTTTCATCAAGTACAATTGCAGATAAGTCAAATTTTACTGTCTTTTTTTTTTTTTAAAGTTTTTTCAAAATCTGTCTTGTTGAGCTTTTGGTTTTGGGGAGGGTTGTTTTGTTTTCTATTGTTATATTTTAAGGGTTATAGTTAATTTTTAAAGTTACATTTATTTAATTATTTATTTATTTTGCGCCTGTGCATGTAGACACACGTGCTTGCACAGAGGTCCGAGCAAAACTTGTGAGTCAGAGGACCTCCATGTCATATGGGAGAGTGAACTCAAGCTGCCCAGGCTTGGTGGCAAGGTCCTTCACCCACAGAGCCATCTCATGGGCCTATCATCTCTCTGAGCTCTCTATTTTAGCAAGGTCAGCTCCTTCATTAAGAGATTCATTTAGATTATATGTATTACATGCAGTGAGACTGGCAGAGGATTACAGCTGTTACCTATCCCAGAAGGTCTGTTGGAGATGACCCGATTCTGATTTGCTCCGCTCTCAGAGCCAGTCCTGGTCTCCGCACTGGTGTTCTGAGGTGTCCCTTCCAGTGTGACTGCTTGTGAGTTTTGTTGCACAAGTTAATTTGCTTTTCTTTTGCTCAGGAGGGCATTGATGAGACTTTCATTAAAGAAGCTATTCAAACCCGATTAGGCGATGATAATCTGGATGTCGTTTTGTCGGCTCTGAGTGCTTTTGAGGTGAGTAAATGCGATGTGCACATTTTGTTTGTAAATACTTCGTTGTTCTCACGTGCCTTGACTCTAGGCAGGAATGTGTTTGGAAATTAGTTCGTTGAGTATAGACTTATGTCTGGTGATGAGTCTCAATGGAGTAGCTAGACTACACAGACTGCTGGGTAAGGAAGTACTACAAAAAGGAAACAGTGCTCTGTGAGTGCTTATGTTGTTTTAAGAGCTTTGTGTCAATAGCTGGGGTCCCAAGACCATGGCACATTGGGTCATGAATGCAACTTTGAAGAAGTTCTCATAAGTGAAAAGAAAAGTTCTATAAGATAAAAGTTCTAATAGAAAAAAGTGCTACTGAAATTCTTTGGAGAAATTTTTAGTTAATCACGTTTTCAGTTTCATTTAGAAATGCTTTACATATTTGGCAGTAAATATTTACTTGTGGTATTTTTCTCTTCTAGATTTTTCAGCAACACTTCAGTGTAGAAGAGACGGTTTCAAATATTCTGAATCTCTTTAAAAGAGCAGACCTTTCAAAGAACAAGGGGTGGTACGTGTTCGCTTCTTCTGTGTCCATGCTTTTGGTAATCAGTGAAGTTATCATCAAGTTCACACTACTTCTCTTCCATTTTGACTAATGACTTTAATAACTTAGTGATTGACTTTTTGCTCATGATTGTAGAACAGAGCTTTAAAAATTTTTTTATTTATTATTGCCATGTGTATGTCTTTGTACATGTGTTGTGCACATAGCACTGCATACACTGAGAGTTCAGAGAATTGTGGGTGGAGTTCTGTTTTCACCTTCCTGTGGGTCTGGGAACTGACTCAAGTGTGAAGGCCTGTACAGCAAACTGCCTTGGCTCAGTGAGCCATCTCCCAGTGCTGTTAGAACAGATCTTAATTGAGTTCTTTCTTGAACTGTGAGACATCTATTTGGTTTTCTGGTATTTGAATGCTGTTTTCTGTGCTCAAACTTCTCAAAAATAAAATAGTGTATAATGAAGGATGTAATACTAGAGCTGGGCATAGTGCCACCTGCCTTTAACCCCAGCACTTAGGACACAGAGGCAGGCAGAGCTCTGTGAGTTTGAGGCCAGCCTGGTCTACAGAGTGAGTTCCAAGGCCGCCAGAGCTACATGAAAAAAACAAAAGAGAGAGAGAGAGAGATGATACTAGATTTTGAGATGTGGGATTGAGTTTTCTAATTTTCTTAGTTATAATTAAATGCAAATTTACAAGCTCAAAAGGTTGTAACACATTCCTGAGTATATGATGAGCTGTGAGCATTTTAAGTTCCTAACAGATCTGGAGTACAAGTAACAGATCTGGAGAACATGAGACACTGTCTTAAGTAGTTTTCTATCTGTCCTGTCTATCAGTTGTTGATACATAGTAGCATTTAGATTTGATCACATAGGTGAGGGAGTGTGTCTGATTTTATTGTGTGAGAATTTCATACATGGGTACAATGTGTTTTAATTATATTCACCCCAGGTCCTTCTAGATCCACCCTTTACCTGCTCACTTCCTCCCAATTTTGTGGCTTCACCTCCATTTGTGCTGCCCATATGGATATAGGACCATCCAGTGGAGCATGGTTGATCTACAAGGGCCACACTCTTAATGAAAATCACTCTCCCTTTCCCAGAAAGGATATGCTTTTGATTTATTTATGTGATGTGATACGTAGGGGTGTTTTGCCTGCATTTTTTGCGTGCACCTCATAAATGCCTACTGTCTGTGGAGGCCGAAGAGGCTGTCAGATTCCCCAGAAGTGGTGTTACCACTGGTTGTTAAATTGCCATGTGGGTGCTGGGAACACAGCCCAGGTCCTCTGGAATGGCAGTGTTCTTAACTGCAGAGAATCTCTCCAGCCCTGGGATATGTTGTTTGTTGTTGTTGTTATTGTTGTTTTCGTAGTTTTTATCGCCTGAGTGGATCTCTGTTGTCTAATGGAGATGAGGTGTCTGATGTAATATATTTTGTTACAATTAGAGGTTTTTTTGTTCTTTTTGTTTTTTTAAAGATAATTGACAGAACAAAATTGTTGGCTAGTTAACTCCTTTATTGGCAGAGATTTGAGGTTGTGTCTTGGTGCTCTCTGAGCAATATTTTTGGCTAGGGGACCAGGCAAGCTATTGCCAGTTGAGCCAGAACAGTGTAATAATGGGTTCTGCTGACCTGAAGTCTCTAACATATCTCTGTGCTTTCCTGTCTTCCAGGTACCGGGTGCTTGAGTTAGCAGCAAACATCCTAACTAAAGAAGAAATGCTGAGTAAAAATGACCAGTTGTCAAATCAGGTCGTTGTCCAGTTGCTGCCTTTTATGGTCATTACTAATAATGACATAGAGTCTCTTGATATGAAACTTGCTATGCATTTGTCAAAATCAGGAGTTTGCTCTCTTCATCCTCTATTGAAAGGCTGGAAAGAAGGTAAGAAAGTCCGTTGTTAGAGAAAACATATCTATTTTATAAGGAAAATAAGTCATTTCAAATTTGACTGCCTTTGCTGTTTACAGTTACATTTGTTATATGCCAACAATTTTTTTTATTTTTTATTTTTACCAAGACAAGCTTGGCTCAGACAAATTCAAAATTGTATTAAAAAGAAAAAGAAAAAGCAAGCCTTTGAAGAGAACTAGTAAAAATTTTATCTAACTTGTAACTAGTTCTTTATATGGATGCCAGTGATATAGAACTATCTATATTCAAAATTTTTTTACAGCTCTTGAAAATGTTATTAAAAACAGAGAGTTGAAAGAAATAATTGGTGTAGGAAATCAGAAGATGGTTCAGTTGCTGGCTGGCAATCTGAGTTCCGGAGACCGCTCCTCAATGTTGAAGCTGGTAGGTGTGCCGTCCACCTCTCCTGAGCTCTCCTCCTCATGCTTATTAGACACCCACCTCTGTTATCCCAGACTCCCTTCCATCTTTATTGTTGCCTCATTCTTAAATTCTGTTCTGCTGTAAACAGACAAAAGTAGTATTACTTTGGGACCATGGCTAAGAGATCCAGCTCAACTGGCCTGGAACTCGCTGTGTAGCCCAGGCTGCCCTGGAATTTGTGATCTTCCTGCCTCAGCCTCCCAAGTACTGGGGTTATAAGCTGTACAGCTAATATCCTACAGACTGTCTCAAGTCCTTACTATTTTAAACCATTTTTTGGACTAGTGAAAGTACTTTGTTGTTGTTGTTTTTTATCTTTATTTTTTCTAATTTATTTTAAAAATATTAAATTATTTTCATTGTTAACCTAGCAAAATGAAATTAAAAGAAAATAGTAAACTAAAATGGAATTAGGTGTCCAGTTTATTGAATTTTGTTGCTGACTTTATTTTTAGATGTGTGGTTTAAATGCATTAGCTTGTCACGTGTATCTATGTGCATTATAATTTCTAAGCGTTTGTATAATTACTCAGTAGTCACTGTTCCCTGCTGTTTAAAAGACTGTGTGTCTTCTCACTATATCCTGCTACTGAGATAGGCATGCTTGTGCTGAGAGGATCATGACCACCCAGTAACAGCATGTGCTTATTTCTCAAGGTGGAAGATTTAGTACATGCTGGGGAAAAGGAGTCCTACAACCTGAAGCAGAAAGTGGCCTTTCACGTGATTGTGTCTGTGCTTATCTCTTGCTGTTCATCCTTCAGAGAAACCTGCTTCCCATTTGCTATTCGGGTATTCAGCTTGTTACAGAAAAAAATAAAGAAGCTCAAAAGCATCATTACTGCTGTGGTAAGGAGTGCAGTGCCTGCACAAAGTTGAATGTCAAGTAAATAACAGCATGGCTCGATGGTCACAGCAAGACTGGAGGCCAGAACCTGCGCTGCTGTGTCTGGGTCCAGCTGGGAAAGTGGGTAGCAGCTGGTTTCAGACAGCACTCTTAGCTTTTTCAGGAAGTTTATTTGAATTGTAGGATTCCAAGGCTGGAAGATTTTATGTCATAACTGACTCTTTTCCTTACTGTTTTAATCAGCTCATTTTCCAAGTTTCACTCATAACTACTCTGATAATGACAAACTCACTTTCAGAGTTAGTGCTTGAACAAAACTTGTTCTCGTATTTACTGAAAGAATATCCTGTATATTTAAAATTGTTGAGTGTTTCAGTTGGTCTGGATGTCTCTGACCCACAGTTGTCCCTGACAGCGTCACCAAAGATCAAGTTTTCACTTGTACATAGTGCCTCATTTTGAGGTAACAAGATTATTTTTAATATCTTCTGTTTACAGCAATATCTTTTATTCATCTTCTAAAGTTCAAAATGCTGCTCATTACAGGATTTGCTAAGTGAATTACACTTTCTTCATGTTACATGAACTTAACATGCTTCTTTATACTTAGAAAGTGGCCCCATGTGCGCCCCTCTTAATGTCTGGCTCTTAATGAGGTGCAGTAACTGGAGCTCTGCTTGTCCTGGAGCTAGCAGTATAGTGCAGTTGTGTTTCATTCAGTGTAGGCAGCCGGTTGTTTCACGTTGCTCCATCTATACCCTTTCTGAGGACTGATTATCTTTCTAGCTGTGGCAGCCTATCCATGCACACACCCAACAATCTGTGTGAAATTGTTAGTCCACTCCCTACTAGAATGTGCATGTCTGTTACAGTCTACTGATAGAGCTCCTGTTTGGAACTACTTTCAGGATGTTTTCACTAGCTTGTTTTCACTAATGTTTCAGGAAATCCCCTCAGAGTGGCATCTGGAATTGATGTTGAACAGAGGACTGCCAGAGGAGCTGTGGGTGCATTATGTACAGCAGCTCCACAGTGCCCAAAGGGTGGCTATGGAGGACTCCGTTTTACTTGTATTTTCCCTGAAATGTTTTATTTTTGCACTGAAGTCTCCAAAATCTTTTTCTACAGGTAAGGCATGGCCATAAGTCTTTGAATATGATGTAACACTGAGTTCTTAAGTCCATAGTTCGTCCTCACTTGAATGAAAAGCTCCCCTAGCACGCTCCTGTAGGTGTACCCATTACTTCTCCTCATCACCATGTCCCTACAGGTGCCACGTGGTGGAATCCCGAGCAGCTGGATGAGGACAGCAGGCACTACCTACACTTGCTCATTGGCATCTTTGAAATGCTGCTTGAGGTGTCTGAGGCCATGCATTTCAGGGTTCTGATGAGGCTTATAATGAAGGTACCTGGCTCTCGGGCATTTCTGCTATAGGTAGTAGGTTATTTTACTACTGCAGTTCCAATAATAAAGAAAGTAGGTTTTGCAGCAATGAAGAGTGGCTGATAAACATGTCCTCTAAAGTAGTATAGGAATCACAGCCAGGCAGCACGTTGAGTAGAAAGTAACATTGCAGCATCCCTGTTGATGGGCTATTGTGTTTAAGAATCGAAAGAGTTCAGCCTGTTTGTGTTTTAAATATCACTTATAGATGAAGGAACTGGCTGAGTGTTCAAGGCTAAATATGCAGGAGATGCAGAGTGACTCATGAAACTACCCCGGGCTTTATTGCCCTCAAGCAGTGTGCTCTTACCCTTGTCTGACTCACTCTCTCCATGGCATTCAGGATTGTTGGCATTGCTCACTCCTCAAGCACTTTTACTGACACTTCCCCAGTCCCAGTCTGGTCTTGGTTTTTAGTTATGTCCCTGTCTTTTTTTTTTTTTTTTTTTTTTGTTCAGTATTTTCAAGTGCAAGGTTACAGTGAAGCTTCTTGAATAGCATTCTTCAGTGACACCCTTCCTAACTGGTTAAAGTTCCAAGTATTGAAGAAGTGCTCCAAGAAGGCACATGTCATTAACTCACTCCTGTCTTCTTACCATACTTTAATGAAAAGATCTGGGGACAGCTTACCTGAGTCAACTGGGCTTCACTTTATTTTGCTTTCTTTTGGTTAGGTACATCTACAAGATGTTCTTCAGTTGTTCAAGTTCTTTTGTGTTTTGTGGACCTATGGTTCAAGCCTTTCGAATCCACTGAACTGCACTGTGAAGTCACAGCTGCAGACTCAAGGTCTTTACATAGGCTCTGTGATGCTTGCTTCTCAGAACACACATTATAAACAGAAGCTGGCATCCACTGCATCTCCAGGTATGGAAGTCACATTTCATATTTTAATTAGTGTGTTATAAGACATCTACTATATGAAGAAATGTAGCATATAATCTTCCATTTGATTGTGTAGAGATAACATAATTTCAAGCTTCATGATGACAGAGTGGAAGGGGAGAACTGACCCCTGAAAGTTGTTCTTTGACCTCTGCACTTGGCACAGCACAGTGCTAACTGCACCCCCACCACATATAGATATAGAAAATGTCTTTATTTTTATTTATAAAAATTAACTTAAGAAGAAGAAAAGCCAGATATTGTGGTGCACACCTTTAATCCTAGCACTTGGGAGACAGAGGCAGATGGATCTCTGAGTTCAAGACCATCAAGGTCTATGTAATGAGTTCCAGAGAATACATTTATACTTTGGTTATAAATCAGTATTTCAGCTGTCCAGTTTGGCATTGTTTTCCATCCTTTGGTATCAGAGGCAGTGGGCTGCCCCACTATCCTCTGTATAGTGTAGATCACTCTCCACAAACAGCAGCACTGAGGCATTTCACTTTTTCTCAGGGGCTACAGTAAGAGGTCCTCCTGCTCTTCTTGCTCCTGTGTGATCTGCCTCTTGCCCTGTATAAGTATTCCTGAACGTCAGCTGTCTAGACCTGTCTCAGAACTTCTCAGAGTTCTGGGGAAATGGACTTGTTCCATTTCAAAGCTTAAGTACTGACAGTAGAGTCTTGTGCCTCAGTAAAAGGCTTCTTGGGACAGCACCAGTCCTCACAGGTCAGCCCTGGGACTGAGCTGTGCTTCTAGACATGTCTGTCTGTGAGGAGTCCAGGAAATGCTGGCTGGCATCTTTTTACTTTGTCCTTTGTTTGAAGGAGCTCTATCTTTTGGGGTGTCCTAGAACTCACTGTGTAGCCCAGGCTTGTCTCACACCTACAACAGCGCTCCTGTGTCTCGGCCTCCCAAGAGCTGAGATGATAGGTCGTGAATCACTACAGCCAGTCTTGTTTTAGCATAGTTACAAAAGTGTTATAACGTTCAAAAAAAAAAAGTACCATGTGGGCTGGAGAGATGGCTGAGTGGTTAAGAGCACTTGCTGCTCTGGCCGAGAACCCAGGCTCATTTCTCAGTACCCACAAGGTGGATCACAAGTGTCTGGAACTTCAGTTCCAGTGGATCTGATACCCTCTTTTGACCTGTGGGCACCAGGCACATACATGATGCCTCCTATAAACTTGCAAGTAAAATATTCATACACGTGAAGTAAAAATAAATAATAAATCTAGAAAATTAATCCATGAAATATGCTGCTTTGAATGCAAATAAGATTAATTGGAAGATTATATCATACACATTGTTAAACGGGAAAGAACTGTTTTCTTAAGTTGTATAGATTTAACATATTTTTGGATTCGAGAATTTGACTTATATTTTGGAACCTTTGAAAAAGTACATTGAATTTGTTTTAATATTTGAATTTTTTTATTAAAAAAAAAATTCAGGAAAATTGGTCTTTTGGCTTGAAGCTGCCCCTTGAATGAATTTTAGCTTTTCAGTTGTTTGCTTCTGTCTTTGTTTTGTAAATTAACCTTGAGGCGACCAAGAAAGATTTATAGCTTTCATAGGGTAAGACATTAACAGACTAGTGTAAAAGCTTATCAACCTCTTCCTTGCATTCCAAAATTGGAATATGCACACTGACTATGTCTAAAAATCATAAATAGCCAAAGTTTTCCCCAGCACGTAATATAAAAGGGATTTAGATAGCTTTTTGTCCCAAATACATTCTTGCTTGTTAAAGTAGGGTTCCCCTGAAAAGCCCTGACTGGCCTGGCACTTGATGTGGTAAAGCAAGCTGGCTTTGAAACTCACTGCAGTCTTTATATCCCGCATGAGAATGTTAGAATTGCAGGTTGGACCAGTGCCTGACTAACACATCTTTTCTAAACCCAGTATGATCGGTCTCACATAGAGATGTATCTAGTAGACCTCCTGTCAGTGTTGTTGAAAAGGGCAGGGCGTAAATGAGTAGTTTCTAGATTTGTTTTTGAAAACCAGCAGAGCACTGGAAGTTTACAAAGCTTACAGAACAACACAACCACTAGTCCTTACAGTCTGTGAATGATGCTCTATAAGAACCCTGTGAACAATTTTAAATAGGAGACATTGCCAGATAGCGTTTACATAGAAAATACAACACTGGTTTAATAAAAAGAACTCTGTGTTGAAGGAGAAGCATCATATAACATCCAAAAATCTGAAAACGCAGTAGGCAAAACCAATAAATATTTCTTGTTCCAGAGGCAACAAAATAAAAGTAAAGTAAAAATATTCCTCAAATCAAAGCTAGCAGTTTCACTGCATAATTGAGGTGAGGGGCCACTCTTAGTAAACTCAACTGCTATGAACTTGCTGGCAGGAGTGGATAAACTGTTGATGTGTACAGAATGAGTGGATGGAATTGATATCCTCCTGGGTCTGGAATGCTTTTGTGAATGTTAATAGGAGAGTAGGCTAACCACTAGAAAATCTAATGTCATTTTTATTTCTTGTACAGAAATTCCACCTAAAATGAAGATGTAACAAAATGTAGCTGGAATTAGAAGAAGATAGAATACATGTGGTCTCTCTCTAAATACAGAGATTGATACTTTCTGAATGAATTTTCAGGGTGAGCAGTAGCTTACCCAGCTGAAGATAAAAGTAGGAAAGAGACCAACCTGGGCTCTTTTGCAATCTTATCTCAAAAAAGGAAACAAAACAAAAACCCAAATAAATAACCCTAGAAAAAAAGTAGATTGTAAGATTTCTGCACTAAAAATAAAATCAAGTATCAGTCAGGGAGCCAGGTTTGATTGACTAGTGCCTGTAATCCTGGCATTTAGAAAGTAGAAGCAGAAGGAATCTGAAGTTTGGGCCCAGCCTGGGCTACCTGGTAAGCCTTTGTTTCAAAACAACCCCACATGTTATCATTTGAAAATGGTAAAACATTTTCAAAGCACCCATAGTGTTTACACCCATAGTGTTACGGTGCGTAACTTCCCGGTGTTCCTAATGCAGCAGCATTGTTCTGAAATAACCTAGCCTTCACTAGCACAATTTAGGATACATGTGTACCTGTTGGAGAACATGCATCTTGAAATGAGATGACAGTTGACAGAGAATAGGTGTTCTTCGATCATTTGTATGCTTTGAGGAAATATGGCCCATATTTTTCTGAAATGATTAGGCAGTGAACAGTCTTCAGAAGAGGGAGTCTGTGAGGGAACCTTTGGTGTGTGTGATGGCTAGGGTGGGGTTAGTGTTAGGGACGGTAGCCCCAGGTGTTGGTCAGGCCAGATGCATGCTGTGTGACTGAGCTGAGCTCCCAGCCCCAGAAGGAAACCTATCTCTGTCTACCTTTGACACTAAGTTTTGTTCACTGGCATATCGTTTCCCCTTTGGTTTTAGTGGTGATGTCTCTACTCCTCAATCTGGGAAGCCCTATCAAAGAAGTCCGTAGAGCTGCTGTGCAGTGTCTCCAGGCCCTCGGTGGAGTAGCCTCGAACTTTCAGCTGCTGATAGATCACCTGGTTCCTAAGGCAGAGGAGATCACATCAGATGCTACCTATGTGGTTCAGGTAGACTTATTGTGAAAGAAGGTTGAGATGTGAGGGCCTATTGGAACAGTTTTCTCTCTTCCTGTATCTTGTAGGGATCTTGGTGGACTAGGCCACTAATTTATTTTGTCCGCAACTGCAGTCTTTCTGCCATTTTTGAAAAGGTCATAAACTGTGTTTCAGTTCTGCTGTCCTTCTCTTGCATGAAAGAGTAACATCCAGCCTTCCATTGTGAGCTTGCTGTTGGATATTGATAGTCTTTCCAGTTGGAACTTTATTTGAAGAGAAGTTAAAAGGTGTAAGAAGTGTCATGTCATTTGGAAAAGAATCTTCCATGATTAGAACATTTATTTAGCCCTTAAAGTTTCTTTTCCCCTTAAATACAATTTTCTTTCTGGTAATCTAGGATTTGGCTACGTTATTTGATGAACTACAAAGAGAAGAGAAACGGAAATCGCATCAGAAGTTGTCTGAAACCCTGAGAAGCCTTCTTCATTGCATGTATGGCTGCCCATCTTACATTGCAAAAGACTTGATGAAAGTACTTCAAGATGTGAACAGTGAGGTATGACTGATTTTCACAGAAGGCAGTGGACTCTGTCCCTTATAACTTTCCTGAGGAGTAACCGTCATATGTGAAGAAGCAACTGTGTGCTCTCAGGGGGAGAATGGGAGAATGTTCTTCACAATTTGGAAGAATTATAGAGAAAAGAAAGAAACAGGATGCAAAAAAGCACGTATCATGATTGTCCATTCATTTTCAAAAGTATGGTATCACATCATCTGAATTTCAGATAGGTTTTGATTTGTGTCCATTTTTCATGGATAAATCCTCTACATAGAAATTGCTTTTTTTCCCTTATTTATTAAATATATGGACTCATGTATTTTTCTGGAGGCAAAAGCATAGGTCCGTGTCATCTAGGAAGCCCGTGATGCAAAGGAAATGTCTGCTCTGACCAGCAGTGTTTTAAGTCCCTTCCTTCCACTGCCTTGAAGGCCCATGTTCCCCATCACTCTTGTCTGACTGCAGACTCAGAGAGTTAAAATGGAATAAAAATTAATTGATTATATTTTATTTTTTCAGTTATTAGCCCTGAGTTATCACTGGTGTCATTTACAAGTTGATAAACTTTGTATAAAGGAGTACATAGTGAATATGGTCCATACCGTGGTCCATACTGCTATCTTGAGGTTCGTGTCTTCTCGTGCAATCAAGCTCAGTTTGGAAATGTTTAAGACAAAACTGTCTGTGTACTGTTTTTTCCTTGTCCTTATTTCCTAAAAAATACAGCTTATTTTAATAATTAATCATTACGGGGTGATTTTTGGAAAGTGGTGACTAGATTATGTGCACAGGTCATGCCGTGTTATGAGGGGCTTGAGTATCCAGGATTTTGTTTAAGGACTGGCGTAGAGGCAGTACTCTGCAGATATCAAGATGGGTCCTGTGGACCATTTTTCTTTGCAGCTGCTCAGATCTGCCACTTTTAGGAAAGCAGCTGTAAACAGATGATTATGGTTATTGTCAATGAACAAGTTAAAAAGACAGGACATTGCTAGATTTGTCAGCTAAGCTGTGATTTGCTGACCTGTGGTTTAATCATTAAAGCCTTCACATACCTCGTTTGAACTAATATTAATCATCAGACCAAATTGGAAACAGTGGTTGAGGGGAATGCAGTGCTTTAGCAAATGCTACACTATTGCTATACTCATATTTTAGTTTGTACTTTCTGTTCCCAGAGTGTCTTTAGCTTTTGTAAAAACTTTTAGGCACTGTCAGATGAGCTGTCAGCAGATCTGAGGAAAACATGAGCCTCAGTTGCTGCCAATAACCTTCTGTATCTTTAGATGGTGCTTGCCCAGCTGTTGCCTATGGTGGAACAACTCTTAGAGAAGGTGGAGAAGGAGCCCACAGCTGTACTGAAAGATGAGGCCATTGTTTTGCATCTCACTCTGGGAAAATACAATGAGCATTCAGCTTCCCTTTTACATAAAGACCCAAAGAGTCTAGACCTGTTTATAAAAGCCGTGCACACAACAAAGGAGCTTCACCCAGGAATGCCAACTACTCAGATCACTGCGCTTGAAAAGGTCAGTGGCCTCCTTCAGACCCCAAGCTTGTAGAGAGCTGTAAGTTATTAATGGGTTGAACGTGCTTTTAAAGGCATAGATACATTTTACCTACTGTACAAAAATAATTGCATTTAAAAGCTGGCAAGACGACTCCATGGGTAAAAGTTTTTGCTGCACAAACCTGACAACTTGACTGTGATCTCCACAACCCATAGTGAGAGTTCTTCTTTCTTTTAAGTTCTTCTCTGACCTCCATCTTTGCACATAAATGCATTACACACACACACACACACACACACACATACACTAAGAAGCAATAAACACTCCTCCCTTTGCATTTTAAATATTGAGAAAAAAAAAAAAAGCAGAGTTGTTTTATAGTGAGGGAAAGTTTTGAGTTGAAGCTTTTTTGCTCACTCCTGGGTTTTTCTACTCCTAGATTACAAAGCCATTTTTTGCAGCCATATCAGATGGAAAGGTTCAGCAGAAGCTTCTGTGCATGTTGTTTGACTTGTTGGTGAACTGCAAAAACTCAAAGTGTGTTCAGACGGTTGGCAGTGTTTTTAAAGGGGTAAGTTGCAAACTTTGTAATTTGTGAATGTTCAGTCTTTTCCAGTTGAGAAAGTGTATAACTATCGTGCATTTTACAGTGTTCCTTTGGGGTCAGACCTAACTATTAACAAGACTCATTGAAAATATGTATTAGAGAGGTATAGAACCCAAATTTTATGTCGTCGCTTTTTTTTTTTTTTTTTTTTTGCATTTTTGAATTCATTCTTTAAAATTTTCAAAGATTATATATAGTGCATCTTAATCATTTCTACCTCCTTCTCTTGCCTCCACCCCAAACCCTGCAAATATATTTTCTTTTCAGTTTCAAGCTTTCTTTTTAAAAAGAAACAATCCACTTAGTCCAGCTAGTGCTGCCCTCTGTGAATGGGTGTGGGGTCATACACTGAGGTGTGGGCAGCATGCCAGTTAAACCCCTCTCTCAGAAGCCAACAGCTATCAGTAGATTCTCAGCCAGGAGTAGGGCCTCAGGATCCTCTCACCCATTCATGCTGAAAGTTTCGGTGTTTTGAGACAGGGCTTCTCTGTATAACAGAGCCCTGCCTGCCCTGCCCTTTCTTGGTAGAGCAGGCTGGGCTCAAACTCAGAGTCACCTGCCCCTGCCTCCTGGGTGCTAGGATTAAAGGCACGTGCCACCACTGAAATTTTTAACAGGCATGGTAGTGTGCAGGTAACCACAGCTGCCATAATTTCATTCTTTAACAGCTTTGTCATATCAAGAGGATAGTATTTCAGAGCATTTCTCCATCTTTCTGGCCTTAGATTTTTTTCTGCTCACTCTACAACGTTCCCTGAGTCTTGTTTGGTATAGATGTCCCATCTGTGGCCAAACATTTAGTCACTTATTCTCAATAATTTGAATGGTTAGGAGTCAGCAATAACTACTACCCACTGTATAGGGAGCATCTTTGAACAAGATTAAGAGCAGCTCAAAAAAAAAATGGTAAGGCATGGCAGCAGGCAGCTGGAGCAAGAAGCTGAGAGGTCTCATTTCCGTCCATGGGCAGGAAGCAGGACAGACTGAACATGGGGCAAGGCTGCTCAACATTTTTCTCCTATGAAGTATATATTTGCAGTGAGTTAGGGCATATGGTTGTCTTATTTTGAATCTTACTCATTTTAGGTGCAGCTGCCTGTGTCATGAAAGGAATAGGGAATTGTGAGGGGCTTAATGTTGAGCAAGTGACCTTATTTTACTTAGATATGTGATGTATACAATGGAATTGGGGCCCTGCTTGTTTCTTTTGTATGTATAGTGAAACCTAGCCATCATTGGAGTGGGTTACTCTATTGCTTTAATTGACTAAATCGGAGAAGGGTAGGGGCAGTGGGTAAAGTGATTGCTATGTAAGTGTGAGGGCTGGCGTTGGTAGCCCACATAAATTCTGGGTATGCACTGTAGCCCGCCGGTAGTTCCAGCACTTGAAAGGTAAAAACAGGAACTTCAGATCAAACTGGCTAGTTAGCTAGCTCTCTGGCTGAGCTCTGGGTTCAGGTGAGAAACCCTGCCTCAGTAAGTTAAGGTGAAGAGCAATCAAGGAAGACGCCCCATGTCTCTGGAGCTCCACATGAGCATATGTGTGCACACAACAGACACAGTATGCATGGGGGCTGGAGATATGGCTTCAAAAGTTGAGAGTACTTGTTGCTCTTCCAGAAGACCTGGGTTCAATTCCTAGCACCCACATTGCTGTTCACAAGGTTCTGTAGCTCCATTTCCAGGCCATCTGACACCCTCTTTGGCTTACAAACACCAGACATGTAGGTGTACACAGACATGTACAGGCAAAACACCCCTATACGTAAAATACCTAATTTGAAAAATAATGAAAATTTAATATCCAGATTTAGCTTTAACAGATTTTTTTTCTCTTCTTTTTGTTCAAGGAAGTATTTTAAAGTAAATCTGTAACATTTAATTTCCATCACTATGTACTTGAGTTTTCGCCTTTTAAAAATGGCCGTTTTCTCACATAACT
The DNA here is from genome assembly GCF_907164565.1 of Psammomys obesus. NCBI lineage: Eukaryota > Metazoa > Chordata > Mammalia > Rodentia > Muridae > Psammomys > Psammomys obesus. The sequence goes on from NW_026587556.1 coordinate 3,098,926, forward strand.
ACAACATACCTGAAAAAATTGACAGTAATTCCTTAATATCATTTACTACTCAGTCTATAGTCATGTACATGAAATATTTGCAAGCCAGGGGTTGATGCACACCTTAATCCCACTACTTAGAAGGTGAGTTAGAAGGATCACAAGTGCAAGACCAGCCTGGGCTCCATGCTGAGATCCTATCTCCAAAAATTCAAAACCAGACACACGAAAGAAGACATTTTCAGACATGCTACATTAGCTAAAGATAAGTTCGGCCTCAATTGTAAGGCAAGTGTGATTAGCAAAATACTCTGTTATATTGTACATGTCTTTGTACTTAGTAAGTGAATACCAGGTGATGAAATAAGTACATACTGAGATGAGTAGATTTCCAAGATGTCAGAGTAATCTACTTAACTTAGTATTTGAAAACATCCTAAATGATGCTTAAGAAGTCATTAGTAGTGGCATAATGACATAAAAGTGGACTGAAATGCTTTCACTGACCTGTGTAATCCTGTTTATTGCAGTAATGTTTTTATTTTATTTTAAAGTTGATAATTTAATTACATTACAACTATTGTTGTTGTCTTGCTCTAGTGAATTACATCACTAGCCATTCTTTCAATATTTCAGATTTCTGTTGATGCTGAACAAGTCAGAATAGAACTGGAGCCACGAGATAAAGCTAAATCTTTGGGCACAATTCAGCAAACCAGAAGGCAGAAAATGCAACAGAAGTAAGAGTTAATGAACACACCAAGGGGCCTGCTCTTGTTCCTCAGGCTCCGACTACTCTGGTTGTAGCTTCTAGATACCCACCAGTTTTGCATAAACAGGCATGTTTGCATTTTCAACTTTTTGTCCTCTCTGTTTTCCCAGAAAATCACAAGATGTAGAATCTGTCCAAGAAGCCGAGGGCCCATACTGGCAAAGAGTCACCCTCATCCTGGAGTTACTGCAGCACAAAAAGAAGCTCAAAGGCCCTCAGATACTTATCCCAAGTCTTTTTAACTTGCTGTCAAGGTAATAGCACTTAGACTTGGCCTGTGAGATAATGGGGTGGTTAAAAATTTGCCTGTGTTGATTTGTGGTTACTCTTCTTGTTCAGATCATCTGTACAACAGAGGAAGTTAAAGTACTGTAGTTGAAATACCGAGAATGGTGTCAGTTACCATTACCGATGTCCTAAGCTGACTTCCTCCAATGTTGTGTAGTAGCTGACCTCATCTCTCTGCCTGCTCTCCTTCTTAACTTTCAGGGTCATATCTGAGCCACTGGCATTGTATTTTAAGGGTGCTGTGTGACACCTGCTATATTTTAGTTGTAAATTATTAGAAAGCTTGGCTGTAGGGCTTGGTATTATGTTGAATATGCTGTCATTAGAAAAGTAAAGTCATTCTCTACATTGTTAGAAGATTGCAAGTAGGTTAGTGAAAAGTACATAGAGAGGAGAAATAATTTGATGTGGTGTTTGGCCGTATGAGAAAAAAAACTAGAGTTAGAAATCTCTTAGACTCTGTTTAAAGGTAGTATATTCCTTATTGAATAAGTTCTGTACAGTGGTCATTAATGTGAGTGGATTAACTTACACATTTCCATTCTCTTCTGGGGTTCCTGAAGGTGTTTAGAACCTTTGTCATCAGAGCAGGGGAACATGGAGTATACTAAGCAATTAATTCTGAGTTGTTTGCTCAACATCTGCCAAAAACTCTCCCCAGATGGTGGCAGAATACCTAAAGGTATGTGCTTGGTGGAAAGGAAGGGTAGGAAAACTACCTGCTTTGCACATGAGTGCATCATCCACTTAGGCTTTTCCTCTCCCTCCACCGTAGATGTCGTAGATGAGGGGAAGTTCAATGTGGAGTTGATAGTGCAGTGTATCCGCCTCTCGGAGATGCCGCAGACTCACCACCATGCCCTTCTACTTTTGGGTACTGTTGCTGGAATATTTCCGGTAAGTGAAAGGTATAAGACTTCGGTGGCCATTTTAGGTCTTTCTGTCCATGGAAATGCATTGGTATATGTTGATTTAAATTCAGTAGGCGGAGGGTTGGGAGATGTACGACCCTGGGTTTGATTCCCGGTGTTGGAAAAAAACAAGAAAAAGGGGGCGAGGAGAAGGAGGAGGAGGAGGCAGCTTCAGTTAGTAAAGCAAAAATAATGTAACTTTTCTCACTGGCCTGTGATAAAGCTTTCTGGACAATGTGTGGTTAGCCCGTCCTACAGTATCGGACACCCTGGAACTATCCAAGAAGATCCTAAACAGAGAAGACCAAAAAAAAAAAAAAAGATTTTTGATTACCATCTACCTCATGGAAGTGACATCCATCCTAGTAATAGAACTTCTAGCCATTGTAGTGGATGCAAAGTGTGTCTTGTCATTTTGATCTCACAGTCCCCTAGTCATGGATGGTGCTGTGTATCCTGTTTATCTGCCTTCCTGGTATTCGTATGCACTCTGACCATTGTATATCTGGAAAGTTAGGATCTGCCCATCTTTGTTTTACTTATTTTTGTTTGTTTTTATCTCTGGTAGTGTGGGATCTGAACCTTAAGGCCTGTGCATGCTAAGCAGGCTCTCCATTGTGGAGCTGTACCTAGCTCCAGCCCCTTGCTGTTCTTGAGGAAAAATAGTTCTATCTTTTATTGGTGATTTTAAACAAATCTTCAGTATTTGAAACAAAAATGGTGACAGTTTTACTTTATTTCAGGATAAAGTTCTTCACAATATTATGTCCATTTTTACATTCATGGGAGCCAATGTCATGCGCCTAGATGATGCTTATAGTTTTCAAGTTATTAGCAAGACGGTGAAAATGGTCATTCCAGCACTTATTCAGGTAAGCTATTTGGAGGCCACCATCGTTGCTGCTCTTTTTAATTTCTACAGTTTTCATTCAAATGCCAGTCTGGAAGCACTCAGAGTCTTCTTTGTTCTTAATTTTACAGTGGTGAAGCCAGCAGGTGGGCTTACAAGTTAACCACATTTTCTGGGACTACCGTCCAATATGTTAAATCTGGTTCCCCTCAACTACAGTAATGTAGCCTTGGAAGCATTTTGACATCACATTGATGAGTAAATTTATAATGACTGTCTTGTTTCATAATTTGATAATTAACTTTTCAGATCAAGAAAGAGAAAGGAACTTTTACAGCTGCAATGTCAAATTCATTAGCATGCAGCTTAACACCAGTTTTCTAAGCATGCTCTGAGAGCAAATACTCAAAAAGAATATTGTCTATACCAGCGGGAAACAAATACGGGAAGTGAAAAAGCTAGTTATCCGTAACACCCCCCACCCCTTGTGGATATCATTTGTTATGCTTTTGACTGTTCTGGGGATAATTATGTTCACACTGTCTTCCTTTAATTCTTGAGGATTGGTATTTCCTATGTTTAATAATTGGTGGCTATAGGGCATGTGCCTAAAGTATGTTTCTGTGTGTGTGTACATATGTTTTGTGCTGAAGAAATAAGTAAATGCTAAAGAGATGAGGATAAGGAGACATCCACATGGTCTAAGATAACCATAAAAATTCCTAAGAACAAGATTTGAACAAGTAAAAGGGAGGCACGATTTATACAGAAATATGGCAGAGGCATCTGTAGCATGGGAAAGAGCATGTGCACAGTGAGTGAAGAGGGCGATGTAGGCTAGCAGGGGACTGTTATTGATAGAGTGAGAGGGCATGGGGTTGGTCAGTCTTTCGGTTCTTTAATCATCCTCTCATTCTCTCAGTCACTTTGATTTGATCATAGGTACCAGAATATAATGAGCCAAACTTAGCTCTGGAAGCAAGGGGAGCTGTTGTCCTCTGGGCTGTGCTTGCTTTGATTCTGCCCAAAGGAGGATGCTTGTTCATCTGTCTTTCATTTCCTGCCTCCTGATGTCCTTTATGTGTGCATCTTGTTTTATACAGGCAATAACCCCAGGGAGGCAAGGCTAGCACCTTGCACTGTTTTTCCCTCAGAGCCAAGTAGTATCTGAGATAAGATAGACACTGACTTTTCATCGAGAGGCCTTATCCCTCTGCTAGATGGTATTGACGGTTATTTGTGCCTGCTCAAGTTTCTGTTTGATCTTTTGCAGTCTGATAATGGAGACTCTATAGAAGTCACTAGAAATGTCGAAGAGATTGTGGTGAAAATCATCGGTGTGTTTGTGGATGCACTTCCACACGTGCCAGAGCATAGGCGCCTGCCCATTCTTGTTCAGCTTGTCGACACACTAGGTGCAGAGAAATTCCTATGGATTCTCCTCGCCTTGCTTTTTGAACAGTATGTCACTAAAACAGTGCTGGTGGCTGCCTATGGAGAAAAGGTCAGAATATCTGGTGGGCTGGTAAATAGGAATGATGTGAGGTCACATGGGCTTGTGATATTGTTCAGGTCAAGAATGGGACCAGCACAGCTCAGTGTGCATTATTTGACAGGGTTTGTCCAGAAGCTTTTTCAAGATTGTTTCCAGGATGTTTTTTGTTTGTTTGTTTGTTTTTAAAGCTTTCAGAATGTGTAAACCCAGAACATCTTTAAATAGCAACAAAACATCTTCTAAGCTCCCTTAACTTTACTAAGAAACAGGTCTAGAGCCCTGGCAGTGGTTCTGGGTTAAGCCCAGCAGAGAGGATCATTGAAACGGGGCCTCTGGACTGTGGGCCACTGCCTGTGGACACTATATGAAGGGGGGACTGACCAGTTGTTTGGATGAGCCAGAGCTTACCAACAAAAACTGACAGGGGTCTGGGAAAAGACAAACACCTCTTGTACCTCAGTCATCCTGTAAAGTTTCTCTGATGTCTTACTGCACAGTGTCCTGGGTGCTGTTCTTTGAATAGCTGTTTCATTGAAGGAATTCACAGCTTTCTCATCTGGTGACAGCTGTAGGGAAAAGCACACATGGCTGAAGGATGTAGTCCTTAATTTATGCTTACTAATGTGCTTGTTAGGCAGTTTTGTCATCTTCTTCCTTCTTTCCAAACAGGATGCTATTTTAGAGGCAGATACTGAGTTCTGGATTTCAGTCTGTTGTGAATTCAGTGTCCAACATCAGGTCCAGAGCTTGATGCATATCCTCCAGTACCTGGAAAAGCTGCCAGAGGAAAAGGAAGGTGAGCCGAGGTCAGGTGTTGCCACCTACCATCCAGTCTGAGAGCTGAGGCAGAGCAGAAGGAAACGAGGCAGTCCTTGGAACCCTAGTTAGTGCATCCATAGAAGATGAACTGTGGATTTGAAGTAATCCACGAGAGACACCTGACTGCTGAACCTCTAACACTCTTAAGTGCTGGAATACACATCTTCAGCTTTCAGACAAGCATTTTGAGTGGAGGTGTCCTCCTTCAGCCTCTGGGCTTCAGCCCTCAGGAACTCAAATCTAGAGTTAGAATGTCTGAGTGTCTCCACTTTCCATTTTGTTGTGTTTTCTGCCTCCACTGACCCATTCTTCTCAGGCCTGTGGGTGGCTGCTTGCTTGGTAAACATGTTCCCATCGCTCACTGCTTTGAGGAAAAGTTTGGTGTCCCAGCTGAGCACAGTTCTCCCTGAGGTACTGTCCTGCTCACCAGGCTACACCTGAAAGTTCACTGTGCAGATTAGTTGTTGAAGATGAATAAAGTTGTCTTTTTTGTTACTATTTTTCAGAAACTACTTCCAAAACAGTGTCTAATAAGAGTGAAGTACAAGATGAAATGTTAGAAGTTTTTAAGGTGGACACTCATACAAGCAAACAACTCCGGCATTTTAAGTATTTGTCAGTGTCCTTCATGGCCCAACTCCTTGCTTCCAATCACTTCCTCAAAAAGGTGTGTGTTCTTTTAAGTGTGTTTCTGATAAAAAAAAAAATAATAAAAAAAAAAAGGATCTTGATTTTTGCTGAAAACTGTTTTAGACTCAGGAAAAATAGCTTGGTCAGTGTCTTGTGAAAATGTAAGGTGTACTTTGAAAGATAATGACAAAGCAATACACTTCACCATGCGGACCTGTTGCGACACTCACTGTCCACCGGAGTGAGACCCTCTGACTTCTTTCTCAGGCAGTGTAGAACCAGTGGAAGCATGTGAGCATGTGCAGCACCAGTCATCTCCCTACCAGTGGAAGGTAGCATTATTCATGCCAGTCCCAGACAGTGAACAAACCAAGGGTCTGCCAGTGGCTAAGTCACCTGCTTCTGAATGTGGTGAATAACACAGCCACCTGATGAACCAACCTCTCATAGGAAACTATGGCTGATGACGTGGATAAAGTGTTGGCACCTCTCCAAAAGTGAGAACAGAGGTGCCTTCTGTCACCACTTCAACGTAAGAAAAGAAATGAAGAGTGAGAATCAGGAAAAGAGACCTAACCTTTAAGCTCTGCAGCTTCCTGATAGAGGGTTCTCAATACACTGCTATCTTTCCAGTATAGAATATTACTGTTATTTTCAAATTGTAGGGAAATTTTTCCTAAGCAATACAGCATAAGTAAGGTACTAAAAGAGAATTTTTGAGAGAATTTCCAGGATTTTTTTTTTTTCTCTCTTAAAGACAGGGTTTCTCTGTGTGACCCTGGCTGTCCTGGAACTCACTCTGTAGACCAGGCTGACCTTGAACTCAGAGATCCATCTGCCTCTACCTCCAGAGTACTAGGATTAAAGGTGTGTGCTACCACTGCCCGATAATTTCCAGGATCTTGAAAAGAGGACAAAAGAATGCTTGAAAAGCAGAGCCAGTGCTCGTGCATACGAAGACACACTGTTGGGCTGGCTAGATAGATCAGCAGGCAGACCCTTCCTGCCAAGCCTGATGACCTGGGTTTGATCCTGGGAACTTGCATTTTGCAAGAGAACACACTCCTCCATGCTGTCTTCTGACCTCTACACTTACTGTACCATGCATGAGGCACATATACACATTATGTAATTTTTTAAACTCACTGTTTAAAAAAGATTTTAGTTCCCTCTAAATTGACATAGAAGTTCAGTGCACCCAGTTAACTTTTTCAAAAATGATCGTGATGTGCTGAGGGTTAAGCAAAATGGCAGAGAGTTATCAGAGGAGTCTGTGTGACTCACCACCAAGCTGAGAAACACTTGAGTGGAGGTAGAAGGAAAGTGGCAGAAGGTTTACAGAGCCTCAAAGAAAGTTTATTTAAATACCGATGGGTTTCTCTTTATGGAGTGAGCCTGCTTTCACACTATGTACAGCAAATAGTTTTTTTTTAAAGATTTATTTATTATGCATATAATTTCTGTCTGCAAGAGGCCACCAGATATCATTATAGATGGTTGTGAGCCACCATGTGGCTGCTGGGAATTGAACTCAGGACCTTTGGAAGAGCAGTCATCGCTCTTAACCTCTGAGCAATCTCTCCAGCCCCCCCAGCAAATAGTTTTAAGCAGAGTAAAAACTTCAATGTGAAAGCAAAACATGTAACTTTTAAAGGAAAATCATGGAGAACAATATTATGATCAAAGGCAAAGTAGATTTTCTTTCAAATTTTGCCACCGTACTGCAGACTTTGATTGCTGCCATTTCATGGGTAAAACCATCTCCATTACAACACTGGCAAAGAATAGGATTTTGATGAAAAGGAACCAAAAATGGCTAGTAAATACTCGATATAAGTTAAGTGCCCTAGTGAGCAAAGCAAGAAATGCTGCCCATCAAAATGGCAGAAATAGCAAAGCTGTTCATACCAAGGAATCAAGGATATGAGACAGGGATGGGGGTAGTGTGTGTGCAGCCACTTTAGAAGGCACCTGGCAGATTGCAGTGGGATCAGAGAGCTGAGTAAAGCTTGCCCAGATGCTTAAGAGACGTATAAAAATGTTCTTAAGCTGTATTAGTGCAGGACAACATCCCTGACCTGAACTTGGCAGAAATGCTTGTCCAAAACTTTTCAAACTGCTTTACTTGACACCTCGAGGGAAAATTGCACACCTGTCCTCATGTGTCAGGCCCCCATCAAAACAGAAGTACATGAGAAATATGGCATGAAATAACCTTAGGACTGTAGGGTAATTTCATGGTTTATACTTGTGTCCTAGCCTCACTATTATTATTTGTTTGCAAATTTTCCAAAATAAAATCTCAAGTTGACACAGGTCTCATCTCAAGCATTTTAGGAAAGGGGTGGTATTCAACCTATGAGAGGGGAAAATAAACATAAATCAGTTATCTAGCGATAGAGCAAAGTGGTTAAAAGTGTCTCTAGAGGAACAATAAGTATCACTGGACTGAAGGAACTGGAACAAGATAGGTTTCTATACTCTGGTCTCAAAAGGCTGATGTATGACCTATTTAGAACCTTAGTGGCAGATTCAGGCTGTCTTTGGTGGTCTGAGGTACAGGAAGGATGGACCCGGAAGCAGTTACATGGTGAACCACAGGTGTTTTCATAACGTCTGGCTTCTTACTGTGTATGAGCTCACAGGGTCAGGCTTTCATAAGGAAGCATTGCTCACTACTGTTTTTCTGACTCTTACAGTATTGTACATATTACAGATCCAGTTAAATGGCTGCAGCCAGTGAGGGTGCTCTGAACCTAATTAAATTGTAATAGCAGAAAATTTTCAAGGGCAGGTTTGTGGGAATAGTCTCTTTCCTTTATTTTCCTTTTTTAAATTTTTATGTACTCACTTTACATCCTGATCGTAGACTCCTCCCTCCTCTCCTCCTGCTCCCACACTCCCTCCCTATTTCCCCTATTCTACATCCCCTACTCTTGAGAGGAGGTGAGCCCCCCTCACTGACACCCCACACACACACACACTCTAGCACATCAAGACTGAGCACATCTTCTTCCCCTGCGGCCTGGTGAGGTAGCCCGACCAGGGAAAAGTGATGGGAAAGCAGGCAGCTGAGTCCATGTCAGAGTCAGCCCCTATTCCCCTTACTAGGGCACTATTATTTCTTTAACCCACATTAAATGACTTCATTATCAGTGTTCATACTGTTTTCATGGAGCTTCTTTCATTTGTAGGTGGTGGAAAGCGGTGGTCCTAAGGTCCTACATGGCCTTGAACAGAGGTATGTTTATTCTTTTCTGACAATAATTCCAGCTTGCAAAGGCACTGGAAAAACGTAACATACACACAGTCACGTTCACTGCCACTCTGTACCTGTGCTTTGTCATTCTCACTGCAAACATTTGTGTCTCGGCCACTTGAAAGACTGCCAGGTTTGTTTCTTTGCCTTGAACACTTTGCTCTAAGCCAGAGTGAGGACTCTGGAAGCAGAGGATACTGGGTGGTGCTCCCTCCTCGCTCCTTCCTGTATCTCCTGAAGTAACTGAGATATTTTACTAAATGGACTTTTCTGAGTGTGCCTCTGTTTTAGGTTGCTGGAAACAGTTCTTGGCTACATTAACACAGTAGCGCAGTCTGTGGAAAAGAATGCAGACAAACTGACCGTGAAGTTTTGGCGAGCCCTGCTCAGCAAAGCGTACGACATGCTCGATAAGGTAGGCTTTGTACATGGCTATAGTCCCAGCACTCAAATCCAGGCCAGCCTGGGCTACATAGATATGCTTTCTGCCAAATAATAAGTCTCTCTTATGGACTTGATTATTTTTTTTCCTTTTTTCCCTTTTGTATTAAATGTCCCCTTCTTTAAATATAGGTCAACGCCTTGCTGCCCACAGAAACATTCATCTCTGTGGTTAGAGGGCTGGTGGGCAACCCCCTGCCATCTGTCCGTAGGAAAGCTCTGGATCTTTTGAATAACAAACTACAGCACCACACATTCTGGAAAAAGAAAATGGTGAGTGGGGACCCTCTTACAAACCCATATGTTTCCTCTACTTGTTACAGAGCTGCTCTTAGTTCCCCAATAGTTCTCAGGTACTCCATCTAAAATGGAAGGGTTTCGATCTGCATTGACATTCTGTGTGTGATGTTTGAGAGAGAGAGATGTCTTATTGGTTCTCGTGCTTTAGATGCTATGTTAAGGAAGATCTGAGGATGGAATTTGGCCTAATGCCCTGCTTGCTGTGACCCAAGCAGCCCCCAGCTAAAACTTTCTTTACTGAGATAGTGTATAGATCAGACAGCATATGCATTTGCTTAGCAGTAAAGAAGGCGGATGGACTAGGCGTGGTGGCACTTAGGAGACCAAGACAGGAAGTTCTCAAGTGCAGGCCCTGTCCAGACTGCAGTGAGTTTGAGGTCCATCTGCATTGCTTAGTGAGACCCAATCTCAAAAATCATAAGTAAAAAGGGTTGAGACTATAGCTTTGTGGTAGAACACTTGGTTAACATGACCAAGGCCCTAGCTAACTTTTCTACTAGGAACTAGGGAGAAACAGCTTGAAAGTGGTTGTGTGGCTTGTGACCCTGTCTGGATTTCCGATTAGATCAGACAGACCCAACCAGAGGGAAAGGAGACTGGCCCTTTTTGTAGCTCTGATTATTGGTGATTTTAGCTGACTTTTCTTCAGGTTCATCGCTTTCTAAAACTGGTTCCAGTCCTTCTGGCCATTGTGCAACATAAGAAAAAGGAGGCAGAAGACGAGCAAGCAATTAACAGACAGACAGCGCTGTACACCCTAAAACTCCTATGCAAGAATTTTGGAGCGCAAAACCGAGAGCCTTTCATACCAGTTCTGAGCACTGCAGTAAAGCTGATAGACCCAGAGAAAAAGGAGGAGAAAAATGTCCTGGGAAGCGCACTGCTATGTATAGCAGAGGTGACCTCTACTCTGGAAGCGCTGGCCATCCCTCAGCTACCCAGGTACCTTAGAAACGGAGCCACTACAGCAAAGAAAAGGAGAATGCCTTGGGACTTTTGACTTCTTGAATTGAAAGTAGACTGGTGAAAGAATTGATCTTTTCTTTACACTGGAAAATGTGCCATTGCTTGGTGATGTTCTTCCTGTGTGGGGTCACTGTGCTTAAGCAGTGGTTTAGTTCCCTATTGAGAAGCATGGCCAGAGCAGCCTGTTCCTGCCACAGAGGGCAATGCTCCCAACTCCGCTGTTGGTTCTGACCATAACCAGCTGTGCAGCTGCAGCAAGTTGCCTACCTTAGAGCCTGCTGTCCGCAATCCAGGCTATACCCTACATTCCTTTTCAGTTGCCATGTGTCTGCACTGTTTGAACCAGAGTTTCTTGGACTGAGTGGTGTGAAGTGTGCAAGCAGTATTCTTCCCATTGTGGGTTACAGTGTTGTAGCAAGCACAGCTGGCTGAGTCTTTTTCTTGCTGACCCCTGCTCCCTTCTTCAGTGTTTGTGTCTAAGGCTTGAAGCTGCTCTAATGCACTTGTTCCTTCTTGCCAGCCTGATGCCATCACTGCTGACAGCCTTGAAGAGCACCAGTGAGTTGGTCCACAGCGAGATCTGCCTGCTCAGCGCCCTGGCTGCCCTGCACAAAGTTGTTGAGACTCTCCCACACTTCATCAGTCCCTATCTGGAAGGACTTCTGACCCAGGTGGGCTTTGGTCAACTATGACCCAGGGTGGCAAGGGAAACAGTTTTACCATTTTGTCCTCTTACTGGCTCTTAATTCATTACTGTTTGTCAGACATAGTTCTTGTTTCTGAACAGAGGTGTTTTTGTTTATTGATTGTGTATCTTTTTTTCTTCCATTCTCCCTTCTGCTTCATCATGGAACTAATGTTTTCAATAGGCCAGCTCTGTTTTTCAGCTGTGTAGAATGTTGCACTGCATTTATTTACCTTAGATCTTTGGGGATGGGCAGGTAAAGTTGCCTACTGTCACTTTTGGAAGCTAGCATAGCTGTGGTTTTTAATGGGAAAACTTCCTTAACTGTGAGGTGTTTCACATGATGGGTTCCTCATTTACAGGTGAGTGGTTGCCTCAGCACACTGTAGGCAAGTGGCATTTTTGCCTGAAATACACATGATTGTCAGCCCATGTGACAAGGTTATTACTGTTCTGACGTGTGGTTGCTAGCCATTAGTGAGGCTGAGTCCTGACTGCCATCGTGCTGATGACTTGACATCCACTGACTACAGCTAGTCGGCTAGGCTGATGGAACCTTCAACTGTTTTTAGCAAGGAAGAACCTGAGTTGCAGGAGAACCATCAGGCTAAGAGCCCTTTGTGTTCATCGTTCAGCGTTTTCACTGGCTTCCAGTCAGAAGCTGCATCTTCCCAGTATTACCTGCAGATAGTCAGAAGTATCTTCTACCCAGCATTACCTGCAGGTAGTCAGTCAGAAGCAGCATCTACCCAGTATTACCTGCAGGTAGTTTGCTTTAAAAGAGTGCTGTGCTTTGGCATTTGAGCTGCTGTATGCTATCACCAAGCCTTTCTGTAAGTGTGGTTGTCAGCACAGTCCAGTGCCTCAAGCCACAATTTTTCATGTTCTGACAGGTGATCCACCTAGAGAAAATCACTAGCAAAATGGGTTCTGCCTCACAAGCTAACATCCGCCTGGCATCTCTTAAAAAGACCCTGGCCACCGGACTCTCACCTCGAGTCCTACTGCCAGCCATAAGCAAGACTTTCAAGCAGATCCAGAAGAACTGGAAGGTGAGGTCATGTTGACTGTTGGACTTTGGACAGGGGAGGTGGTACTGAAATACGGAATGTCCACTCCCTGGAGCACAGCATCATTCACTTCTGTGAGGATGCTTGAGTGCTAAGACAAAGCAAACTACTGTTCTCTGTTGCATTCATGGTAGAATCACATGGGCCCATTTATGAGCATCTTGCAAGAGCACATCGGAGTGATGAAGAAGGAAGAGCTCTTGTCTCACCAATCTCAGCTGACCACCTTTTTCCTGGAAGCACTGGACTTCCGGGCACAGCACTCAGAGGTGAGTTGTTCCCCACTCCCCGACCTGGAAGCTGTCATCTCACTACCTGAGCAAGATCCAGAGAAAAATTAGCTGTGTGGTATTTGCCCTTGCCAAAGCATTTAGTCCATGCTATCTAATTACTCATTTTCAGGATGACCTAGAGGAAGTTGGGAAAACAGAAAGTGGTATCATTGACTGTCTCGTGGCCATGGTGGTGAAGCTCTCAGAGGTCACATTCAGGCCTCTCTTCTTCAAGGTGAGGCTTTCTTCCCTGCATCTCCTGCTCACTGTCAGGAGCAGGATGAGTAGACGACATCACTGTTCTCTTGTGATTGTAGCTGTTTGATTGGGCCAAGACAGAAGATGCCCCGAAGGACAGGCTGCTGACATTTTACAATGTGGCCAACTGCATTGCTGATAAGTTGAAAGGCCTTTTTACTCTGTTTGCTGGCCACTTGGTGAAACCTTTTGCTGACACCTTGAACCAAGTAAACATCTCCAAAACAGGTCAGTAGCTCCTTTGGACCAGTCCATACCCTTGTCCACATGTCTGACACAAGCAGGAGACCTAGAGCTCAGAAAAGACTTTCATGATCCTCATCTTTTTTGCTAAGGATGGTGAATTTTTACTTTGCCATATTTTCTGTTATGTTAGAACAGAGAATAATCAGTTGACACAGGAGGAAGGGTAGAGTGAGCATTCTCACTCATTTTTGGTAGAAACTCTGTATAGTAAATTTGGGGCTGGAAAAGCCCATTAGTAGAGTGCTTCCCTGTAAAGGTGAGACAGTGGGCTCTGTCCCTGGGTGTGGATTGGTCTGCCTCTGCTAATAAGCAGCTGAAGTGACTGAACTTGCCCAGCTAAGCCTCACAGTCTTAGCTCTGAAGGAGAGCCCCATTTCAGAGACCATTGTTCAGTGTGCTGCCTTTTACAGCTTCTGGGTTGTTCCCGAAATCTTTTCTGGCTGTAATTGTGGCAATGTCTATGAGCCCCGGGACTTAGTGTTTTCCGCTTGTACCCTTTCCCTGTGTACAGATGAAGCATTTTTTGACTCCGAGCACGACCCTGAAAAGTGCTGCTTGTTGTTGGAATTTATTTTGAACTGCCTGTACAAGATCTTCCTTTTTGACACCCAGAATTTCTTGAGTAAAGAGAGAGCAGAAGCCTTGATGATGCCCCTGGTGGATCAGGTAAGCCACTGGATGGCCTTCTGTCACTGAGGCCTCCAGATCTGTCTTTGCAGGTTTTATGTGTGCCACATGGTGGTTTAAAAGGCTTTTTATAAGGTGTTTTTTATGGGAGAGATCCTTTCTGAAAATGTTATTCAAACCTGGGTTTTCACGGGTATGATTTGTCTTCATTGTGGAGTTCATTGAGTTTTACTTGGGAATTTTTCAAAAGAAAAGAAGTAAGATCTCACTGTCAGTGTGTTCATTGACAAGGTATGTTAACTGTTGTCAGCTGAGCCTCACTGGACATGGCTACCACCCCAGTAAGTACCCCCTCACGCAGGACTTCCAGAGGGAGAGCTCAGTGCTAAGGACTTTTGCAGCTATTTGAGCTCCAATGGGAAGAAATTGGCCCTAGTGACAAGATTTGGGTGGAAGAACCTACTTTTTGAACCTGCTAATGTTATGAAAGCTGGTAAAGCACACATTAGGGATGTGTTCAGGCACAGGGAAAATGTGACCTGTTGCTGACAGCCCATGTGTCTCTTCCCAGCTGGAAAATAGGCTTGGAGGAGAAGAGCGGTTTCAAGAACGGGTGACAAAGCACCTAGTGCCTTGCATTGCACAGTTCTCCGTGGCCATGGCAGATGACTCCATGTGGAAACCCCTTAACTACCAGATCCTGCTTAAGACAAGAGACTCCTCCCCTAAGGTGAGCCTTGCAGGCCAGTCTCCAAAGCTGCATTCTCCATAGGTGTGGCCTAAATGCCCAAGAATAGTCATGGTGTTAGCCCCAGGACACAACAGGAGAACCTGGCCCTCCGCCTGCACTGATAGAGGTCAGATCTACTCTCTAATACAGAATTCTAGCCTTTATAAAAAATAGTTGGGCTGGGGAGATGGCTCAGAGGATGAAGTGCTTGAACAAGCACGAAGTTTGAGCTCCAGAACCCCCATAAAAAGCCAGCATGCTGGAGAGATGGCTCAGCACTTGGAGCCTTGGCTGCTCTTCCAGAGGACCCAGGTTAGATTCCCGGAACCCACATGGCAGCTCACAGCGGTTCATGACTCCAGTTCCAGTGGATTCGACCACCTTACCCAGACATACATGCAGGCAAAACAAAACAATAAACAAACTTTTTTTTAAGCCAGCATTTTGGTATGTATGCAGGAGTTCCATGGAAAAATGTGAGACTTGCTGAAAAGATTGAAATGGTGGTACCTGAGGAAGAACACTAGAGATTGGCCTCTGGCCTTCAGATGCATGTGCATACAAGTGCACACACCCAGCACACGCAAACACACAACATACAGTAAAGAATTCCTTATCCTGCAGGCTTTCTAAATAGCTCTTTTCCAATCCCCTAGGTATAAGCATTGAAACACTTTCTAAATACCTCTGGGTCTCAAATAGTTAGAAATTCCAGACCAGTCTTTGTTTTTCAGTGTCACTGTGCCCTGAAATAAGTGGCTCTGGTGTATGCATAGAACACTCCTTTAGTTAGAGCAGAAATAAGCACTGTGGTACCTTGAGTAACGTTAGCATTCCTTACCTGGACTTGTCTGGCAGTTGTATTAATAAATCACCACCTCACAAACTATCATATGAGAGCCTCACTGGGTAACAGCCCAAAGCAGACTTTTAGTAGGAGTCATTCCGTTGATTACATTTATTAGGAGTGGAAAACAATAAAGCTATCATAGGTTCTTATATAGTTGTAGAAACATTTATTTTATTATTTTATTTTGATTATGTGTGTTAAGAAAATCTTGATTAAATGTAATTATAATTACTCCAAAGTAGAATGAGGACTGTTTGTTTCAGTGGCCCCGATACTGATACCTCATAGCTACTTGTGTTGCTCGTGATAGACAAGGTTCGTGGAGAAACACCCAAATTTTTACCCAGTGCTGAAGTGAGACTAGCCTAGTGGGTGTCTTGGCCAGAGATGGCTGAAGTGCTCCATTCCATCACCAGGTTGGCACCATCTCAGGGAACCTCTTAAACAACCTCCAGTTTAGTTACGTTTTTGTGACTCCCTTCAGTTTGTATGTGGCATTTCTTGTTTTTGTTTCCACTTATGTATTAGGGTAGGGCATATGCTTGCTGTGGTGCATGTGTGCAGGTCAGAGGACAACTTGGAAGAGTCAGTTCTCTCCCCCCTATGATGTGGGTCCCACCATCTTACTAGCTCTTGCTTTTTTTTTTAAGTAAAGGAAACTACCATAACTTGTTTCCTTCACATTTTAAAGAGCTGCAGTTCTAAAACACAGTTTGAAAAACATTGATATGTGGACTACCCTTATTCTAAAGCTCTCAAGTAGCTACATAATTGTGTTTCTCTATGGTGGGTATTGAGTGATCACAGTAAGGATGTAAAACAGCACTCAGTGTGGAAAGAGCCATCCCCAGCCAGGTCAGGTCTCACAGTAATGAGCAGCAGTAAGGGACAAATGAAGCGCTCTCACGCTCGATGCCTGCTCCTTCCAGGTGCGGTTTGCAGCCTTGATTACTGTCTTAGCACTGGCTGAAAAGCTGAGGGAGAATTACATTGTTCTGCTTCCAGAGTCCATTCCTTTTCTAGCAGAATTGATGGAAGGTAAGTCAGCAACTAATTAACAATTACGCAAAATCCCATGGGCTCTCCGAGACAGACTTGAATGTGCTTTCTAATGCTCGGTTCTGGTACGTTAGGCACAAGTCAGGAAGCTGAGAGCAGCCGACAGTGAATTACTGGTGTCTCCCCTGCAGTTATACTGCTCATGTGGACCACAGCATTGTCTATTAGATGAGGTCAAATATCTGCATGAGTCATTGTCTGTGCCATTAAGGACACAGTCAGCTGTCCTCTGGAGTACTCATTGGTGCTCAAGGCTCACAGCGGGTCTCACTGCCTCCATTAAAAGACCTAAGAAAGAAGCTTAGAAAGTCTGAAGACTTTATAATAGCACTAAGTGGCAGGTGGGGCTGGCTGAAACAGGAACACACCTCCTCACTGACATGCCTTCACATTGTCCCACCCAATGCCCGTCATAGTAATTGAGGATGGTGAAGAAGGAAGTTCATATCTGACTAGCCCAGAAGCATGGCCTTTTATGCCCAGTGTCTGGTGAGGGCTGGGAGAGCTCCTGGAGCAGAGGGTCCCTCCAGAGCTTGGATTTGAGTGTGTGAACCCTTTCTTATGGCTTGGTTCTCTAAAGCAGCCAATAACAAGAACATGCCTGGGGGGTGGTCAGTGGGGGTGCACCTCAGGTCATAGCCTGTAGGTGCTTCCTGCACCCTGACAGAACAGTGGAATTAGGCGGGATGGCCCGCTTCTGATTCTGGTTCTCGTTTGTTAGACGAATGTGAAGAAGTGGAGCACCAGTGCCAGAAGACCATCCAGCAGCTGGAGGCCGTGCTGGGGGAGCCGCTCCAGAGCTACTTCTGAAGCAGACAGCCCGTCACCGCAGTGTTATGCTCTGTTAAGAGTTCAGATTATTCTCGAGTTTTAATTGGAGGTGTGGTGCCATGTTACTTTTGGTACTTTCACATCTGCCGATACTTAATGTTTTTACAAAATCCCTGCCTGTCTGGGCTACCACAGAGGCCTTCTGCCTTTTGTACAGAGTTGCTAAGAAGTAAATGGACAGTGTTTTTATACAAATTGTCTGGTATTTGTCTTTATCCTGGTGTTCCGGAAGAGACAGGTGTTTCAGTACCTAAGGCCTAGTGCTGGCACTGTTCTCTGCAGCACCTCATGTGTGGTGAATGTGATGCACAGTACTGGTCTCAAGAAAATGGCATCATTGAAATCATTGAAAATGGCAGCAGCATCGAACAAAGTTTCTGGTGACAGCCATTTGGGCTTTTGCTTTTCATTTGGGGTAGACTGACAGTGGGAGCAGCTCTTCGATGCAATTTGACTCAGGGCTGTGCTTGTCTATTCATCTCTCCTGTTTGAAGGAGGGGATGCTGCTTGGAAAACAGCCTACACCTGACTGACAGTAGGCAGGAAGGACAGCAGTGCTAGTGATGGCTTTGAAGTTCTCTATCTAGTACTGTGACGGTGAGGCTGAAAATAAGAGTTCAAACAGAATTAAACTGGTTTGCCTTCAGTGTGTACAACGTACAACATGGAAGAACTGTTCATTCTAATTTAACATAAAAATTTAATGCAGAATTAGGACAAGCAAAAAGGCCATTTTGCAGTTCAGAGATAAAACTTAGAAATATACAATGATATGTCTCACAACTTAATAAATTCCAGCAGCTTTTTTAAGAGACCAGAATCTAAAAATTAAGACTGATTCTGTTCAAAATCAGTCAACAGCTTTGTGTAAAATAGAAGTGAAAATAAACTTTAATATGAATGGGTTTTTTTCCTTAGTGCCTTTCAGCCTCCAACATCTCAGTTATGCATTCTTAAGGAAGAAGTGACTCTAGGGGATTCTGAAGCCTCCGGCTCCTGATAGAGACTGCCCAGTTCCATCCACCAACCTCATATCTTGGGTTTTTCAAGAGTAAGCATAGTAAATTTGCATGAAAAGCATGCTGTACTCAGTACTCCCTAAAAAGTAAGGTTGGTGATGGCGTTATTTCCCATATGGATACAGATATCTGTCTGAGGAAAGTGGCTGTGAATACTTCTAAGCCCTGGCAGAATTCTAGCCTGTGGTTTAATACAATAAAATGACCTGATGACATGAGCTTTTCCCCATCCCCACACCAGAATCTTTGAAATCTGTAGCAAGCTCGGACCTGTGAAGAAAGATTACCTAGAGCTCCCAGTTCCGTCAAATAATGGAAGTTACAGAGTACAGCAGCTAAACTTGTTGATGCTAACTGACACAGCTATAGACCAAAGGGGCAAGGGCTGAGCTGCATACCAGCTCAACTTTATGTTACCCTCCTGTGCAGGTTTTGCTTTGATAGTGCCTGTTTTATACAGTCACTGTCTCATCTTCAGTTAGTTACCCAGGGGGTTTTACAAACTGCATTTATCCAATCTCTACCTCACTTTGCCACAGGCACACACACAGACCTTGGACTTGAGGGCCAATAAGCAGAAATCAGTTTGGAGCAGAACACTTGTTCTAATTCAGGTGTTTTTGGGTTTGGAGGTTTTTTTTGGGGGGGTGGGGTTGGTCTCAATTTTTCTGCTGTGTTCAGCATATTATTTTATAAAGCTTAAAGCAATGAGAGCTAAATAAATGTTGTGCAGTCTTCAATTATGAGACATGACAGAATGCTGATTCTGAAAGGATCACCGGGGAAGTACATATCTGTTAGTATATTTTTCTGACCTTAACTGCAAAGACCCCCTAATGGGGTTAATGCAATGCCAGTGGGAAAACCCAGAGTAGGAGACCATGGACATGGAAGTGCCAAAAAACTAGGACCACTGACTCTGGGCACTGCCATGTCTATGCCCAGCTCAGAGAATGTACGTAGGAAATATGCCTTCCATCCCTATTAGCTAGTACATTAGAGTAGGCACTTAAATATCTGTTGAGTTGGTTTTACAAGAGGGCCCCCAGTGTGCAGAGCCTCGCTGGCAGTAAGCTGTGACTGCCCCAGACTTGTTCTTCTGAATGCAGAGGTAGCCCCACTGCATGGCCAGGCCCGAGGACATCAGTAGGACTTGCTGTTGGATGAGCTCAGTTTAACAATGCACAATGTGGTGAAAGCGAGATGCATTTGACATGGCCAGTACCATATGAGCCATTTTGTATTTCAAGATTTGTGGCAGTTATGGTAGCTACCAGCTCCTTACATCCAGCAAATGAATATCACCATCAACCACTAGTGTGTCGATACTGTTTAGCTCTTTAAATCTGTGCTTGTACTCCAGGCTGTGCACACCATTCACTGCAACCTTGAATTCTCGGACATCACAGTAAATTATCATCTGGAAAGAAAGGAGAGGTACCGTTAGTAGCTGCCCCTCGGCTTAAATTTTATGCTTCTTTTATACTATCAGAAGGTCAAAAGGAAAACCATTTGGTTTGCTTTGAGCTTGGAGAAGTCTCCCCAGCCTTCTACCATTGACTTGCCTTGTGAGTGATTTCAAAGACGACCCAAATCCCCAATATATTATGGTGGTATCTTCTGCTTCAGCCCATTTGTGTCTTATCAGGTCCTTCCCTCAGTAGTCCCCTACCCTATTTTGCTCCTGGTGCTCAGAAGACTAGGAAGTGTCTCTCCTCAAATTTGGGGACTAACAGAAACCTGCTGATCACTGCCCCCTTGCCCCATCACTGAGAAGCTGAGCCTTGGGCCCTGATTAATCTGCCTCAATGCTTGGGTCTTAGCCACGTCAACCAATGAGTTTCCAGCAGCCTGGGACACTTGGTAAAGAGAGCAGTTACTTGGTAATCCTAACTCCGCCCTAGCTCTACTGAAAACATACTGGCCTGTACCTGTTTCCAAAAAGCTTCTCAGGGCCAAGTTCCCAGGCTCTGTGCAGTAACTGGCATCCTGACAGATTCATCACTATTGCCCACCCTTCAGAGCACTTTGCTAAGAGTAAACCTGATGATATCCTGTAATGCTGCCTACGCACCTAACCCTAAACTTTGCCCCTAACCCTAAACTTTGCCGCACACTCTTAAGGCCAGTAGGGCCACTGACTGTACCAAGTGAACACTCGCTGAAAAAGCCAGTTTGGTGGCCTGCACTGTGCTCCTTGCCACAGTGAAAGCATCAGAAGTCAGAGTAAGAGGGAAGTGAGCATGAAACATAATTGATAGAAATTAAAGTAGCTACACAGAGAATTGGAGAAATACCTATTACTTGAGATATCTCCCCAAGAATGGGGGAAATCCCAAGTTTAACTAGCTGGAAGGGATCTTGGGTGAAGTCTACTCAACAATCTCAAATTATAATACATGGTCTCTTGTATGGCTCAGCAGGAAAAAGAGGGTGTAGGTGCGAGGCAAGAAGCCAGCTGTAATCCCAGTAAGTTCCCTCTGTTGTATCAAATAAATGCAAAAGCAACAAGTGAGAACACTGTGGCAAACCAAAAACAAGGCATGTGGCCTGCAGAGTCTAGGCGCCTGCCTAAAGGAGAAAGGCCAGATAGCAGAGACGCTCCTTGAGGGATTTCAGAACAGTGGAAAACAGACTTTGCTGGCTAAGTTTTGACTGCCCCGACTTGTGTCTTCAAAGCAACACTGTGTGGCCAGGCCTAATGATATCCAGGATAGTAAAGTTGAGGCTCTGTGAGCTCCACTAGGTGCAGTGACGGTGGGGTAACTTAGTGCTTGCCTGTGAGGCTCTGGGTTCTACCCCCAGCATGACTGTTTTTAAAATAGGGGCTGGAGAGGTGGCTCAGTGGACAAGAGCACTTGCTGATGAAGCCAGTATGAAGACCGGAGTTTGGATCCTAACACCCAAGTGAAAAGCTGGCAGGATTTGATTTAAATAAAAGTTATTTTACTGTGTCCTCAGGATTCTTTTTCCTGTCCCATTTCAAACCAAACCATCATCTCACCTCAAAGTACATCCCAGGACTAAATGGGAAGCAGGTAATATTTTTCTCCTCTTCTCCCCAGGCATCCTGAAGAAAGGAATTTCTCACAAATGCTTTCACATTCAGGCGTGGATTCAAGTGTAGAGCAATATCCTTTGATTTTCCTGCCACCAGGTCAACGTTAAAGCTTTAAGAAAAAAAAAAAAAAGAGCTCAGATTTGAACTACATGCGCAGGGGAACACAGGGAGAGGCACTTCCATCTCCAAATTTGCATGCCACTGACTCATTTGCAACAAGAGTGCCGAAGCTGAGATTCAGCAGAGCAACAACTTTGGGTACAGAAGAAGTGACTCCCATGAGTACTTCTGGGTGCAAGCCTGGGGGACCCTCAGTGCAGGCATTCCCAATCTGCTCTACATGCTCCCTTTTCTAAAGCATGCTACTACCAAGGAAAAGCTTTCAAGAATATGGCAATGTTGAAAAAAGTGTGTGTGTGTGTGTGTGTGTGTGTGTGTGTGTGTGTGTGTGTGTGT
>NW_026587556.1:3120809-3134300 GCF_907164565.1 Psammomys obesus
TGTGTGTGTGTGTGTGTGTGTGTGTGTGTGTGTGTGTGTGTGTGTGTTACATGGGGTGACATTGGATATCTTCCAATACTGCTTTCTAACTTATTTTTTTAGAGACTCATTTTACTATTTTTAACTATGCATACATGAATATCTATGTGCATACGAGTGCAGGTGCCTGTGGAGGCCAGAGGAGGGTGTCAGATCCTCTGGAGCTGGAGTTTCCTGGGGGTTGTGAGCTCCTTGGCATTGGCGCTGGAAACTGACCTCTCCAAAGGCAGTATGTATTTTTAATCACCGAGCCAGCTCTCTGACCCCTCTGCCTTATTTTCTGAAACAAGGTCTGCCCTGTGATCCTCCTGTCTCTGCCTCCCAGTTCTGGGGTTATGGCTGCATACCACTGCATTCAGCTTTTGCACACGGACACTGCTCATCTACCTAGTGACCCATCTCCCCAGCCCCACCCCTGAAATTCTTTTTTTATTTTTAATTTTCTGAGACAGTCTCACTGTACTTCAAGCTGGCTTCCCAGAAAGTCACCTGCCTCTGCCTCACGTATGCTGGGATTGGACAGATGTGCACCATCATGGCGGACCCAGGAAAGACTGTAAAGGCAGTGTTCTGTATCACAGGAAGGAAACCTAATCTGGGGCTGACCTGGTTTAACTGGCCAGGCAGAAAGGAAGACATTGTATAGAGAGCTGTGTCCTGCATCTATCAGACTGTTGAAACAATGAAACCCCCAAAATGGGGATTTCCCAGGACTCTCGCTCGAGGAAAGGGAAACAGCACCAGGGTTAACGTGTCACCTGGAAAAATGTTTACAACTTGAAGGAGCACCTAACCAGATGAGACTGACGTCCAAATAGTAAGAGGCCAGTGGTGGTGGGGACGCGTCTTGACCGGGACTGCTTAGATGGCCAGATCCTTGGCCCTCTAAACTTTAATCTTGCCACAGGACCCTGAAGATGGACTTGAGGGGTCACTGGCTCTCTTTGTCTCTCTTCCCCTAGTGGCCATACTGACTAAATCCTTTTTCTGCTTTTCACTATTTGGCTGTTTTCATTGGCTCCTTGAGAATGGATAGCTGAACTTGGCTTCTTGGGGTATAAACTATGACCCCAAATTTGGTAACACTGTGGCTATCCTAGGCAAGAGGGGCCTCATGGACAAAAATTTCACATACCTGACCAAAAGATGCCTCAGCCAGAACTTGCCCTCAGTACTGACTCTGCCGACAGCTCTTTAGCCTTGCACTGCCATGCTCCCTCCTTTCAGAAAAGCAACGCCAACCCCACCCACATACCCCAAGCCTGTAAGGCCCTGGTACAGCAGCCAGACTGACCTTTTGGCGTTTGTATTCACTTCTCCTTTAATGACAACAGTTCGTCCAGGGCCCATGGGGGCGTTCAACCTTGCTTCAAATGGCAGGCTCTGAAAAGGAGTCACAGGCAAAATGAGCTATCTTCAGGAAAGGACCTTGGGGGAAAATTCCCAACAACATGAAGGCCGGGTTAAGAGTCTGTGAACCCCGGGAGGGCACAGACCTTTGCTTCCATCTCAGCTGGGTCCCCTGAAAAGCATGGCCTGGCTCCCATCACCCACCGAGTGGTTCTACACTACAAAACGGGATGATGGCATGGGTGGCCCCTGACACCTGCATGTGACATGCCAGCAGAGATATCAGTGCATGGGGCCTACGGTCTTCTGACTAATGGGAGCAGCAACCCACATGAGCGGTTTACGTGCTGAGAACACGTCTGTCCCAGAGAGTACAATATGAGGAGCTGTCTTGGGCTTCTCCTGGGAATGGAGGTTACGTGTTGTGGCTAATTTAAAATGTCACACAGGGTTCAACTGTTGGCTCTTCAGAATAGCTGGCTCTCCCAAAATAGCTGGGAGGTAGGATTTTTGCGTGAGTGACAGTTGAGCCTACGCTCTTGGTGTGGATGGTTCCGGGTACAATTTTAGAATGTCTCCTCTATTATGAGGTTACAGGAAATTGTTCTACAATAAAGTGTGGAGAGAATGTAGCTGCCTTCAAGTTTCAGCTGTTCATGCTCTGGGTTGCGTTTAAAGATGTCCCACACATAATAACCAATGAAAGTACTCACCAACTGGGCCTTGGCAGACTTTTGTATCTGGTGGAAGAGAAAGGGAAAGTAAGAACCACCTAGTGGGCAGGCTGACAGGTTTGCAAAGGAGCAGCCTGCTGTGGCTTCATGTATCAGTGCCCTCTCTGCCTTGGCGAGGGGCTTGCCATGCACGTATGTAAGAGCCAGGCATGGGAGCTGTACATAGGCACTGCGCTTGGAGCTTAAGAAGAGCAGTGTGGTCCAGCATCCTTCTTTGTGTGAATACTTTATCATCCATGAGTTTACATGTGAGCTCCAGGCATAACTTACTTGTCTCCACCAAGAACTCTCCAAACACTGACGTGCTCTCCTGCCTACGGGCATGGATATGCAGGCTGGGGTAAGGCCTTGCTTTCTTAGCAACAGTAAAGTGTCAATTGTAAAACTGCTCTTGTTGTCTCAGAGAGCAGAGAGTTCGTTTGCAGTCCACCTGATGCCCGGTATTTCCAGATGCTTCATGCCAGTACCTCTTGACAAGCCAGGGAGACAGGGTGCTTTTTAGACGACACAGAGTGGTGGTCATTTAAACTGATGGGCTACATGTCAACAAAGACAGTGCCCAACACCAGGAAGCAGTAAATCTTGGCTCTTCACTGCTTCTGTCCTGACCTCACATTAGAAGCCTATGGGAAGTGGGGGAGATAGCTCAGGAGGTAAGGTGTGGATATGCACCCATGTGAAAGCCAGGCGTGAGGGTTGAACATCTGGAACTCCAGCACTGGAGAGGTAGAGAAAGGAGAATCTGTAGGGCTGCCTGACCAGCCACTTTAGCCAATGGATGAGTTCCAGGCTCAGTGAGAGACCCAGTCTCGAGAAAATAAGGTGTCAGAGTTGAGGAGATGGTCCAGAGGCTAAGCACTTGCGGCCAGACATGAGGACTTAGCACCCACATATATGCTGGGCAGGCATGGAGGCCTGCCTGTGATCCTCACACACGACAGACCTCTAGAACAAGATGGCTACTCAGACTAGCTGAGTTGGCAAGCTCCTGGCTCAGCTGAGAGCCTCTGCCTCAAAGGTGGTGCACAATTAAGGACGACATCCGATGTCTACTTCTGGCTTTCACGCACATGTGCCAACATACATGTGAATATGTGTGTACATATTACATATACTACAGATATATACATGCAAAAACAAATTTTTAAAAAGATGTAGGGCAATTGATAAAGACCTCCAGAACTGACTTCTGGCTTCCACACACATGCACACACACACGTACCTGCACACACATGAAGGCATACAGAAAATAACTGAAGAAGAATGAGGAGGAGGAAGAGGAGGAAGATGGGAAGGAAGAGGAGCCTTCCTTCTACTGATGATAACTAGGAAAAAGTTTAAACTTCTGGTTTGTAGAATATTTACATTTTGTCTGCTTATGCTTCTCAGTCCCATAGTAGATGGTTCCATACTCTGTAAATCCTGCAAAAAGATCATGGATTAGTTTCAGCATACATCAGAATAGATTTTCTAGAGACTATTCACAACAAAAATGATCAGTGCCGCTGAGCATGAAAAATGATTGAGAATATGCTAAAAAAAAAAAAAATGCACTGGGTTCCCCTAAGTCATCAAGAGCATGTGAGAACAAGATCTAATGTTCCTAAGAACATGAGCAGCTGGGCACAGCTGTTGAAAGTACAAACTGTTCACATCATTGGGAACAAGCTAGCAGCGTCCAAGAAACTTAAATTCAAATACTTCAAAAACTGTCTTGCAGAATTCATGCCCATGGACAGGGATACACACTAACCAGCTAAAAAGGTATTCACTTTGGTAGGATCACTCTAGATTTGAGATCCCACAAACAACAAAAGCCTGATTAGTGAGCAGGATCCCAGCTGGTGTGAGATATTTGTATTACTTTTTATCTAAATAGAAGATGACAAAATTTCTCCTGTTTGTGAGCACTCCCAGAGGCCGCCGGGGCCGTGGGGAAGGGTTCTCACCGAGCTGAAGCTGAACCCAATGGAGTGAATGTTCACTTTGCCATAGATGCCGAGTGTGTCTATCTTCTCCGGGCCAATTCTGTGGGCGTAGAGCAGCGTGTGCTTTCCATTCACAGCCACCTGGAGAGACACGGACCACAGTGCCTCAGAGCACACGAATACCTCAACTCCGTATCCAGACATCAGCGGCTCCTCATGGGCAGGGAGTGGAGCCGTGGTAGGTCACTTGCCGGCAGAGTGAGGCCCCAGGTTTCATTGCCAACAACACAAAAATAAGTGAGTGAGTGAGTGACTGAATGAATGAATCAGATGTTTCCTCAGGTTCATTTCTCCCATGAGTCTCTGATCACACTATAGCTGAAAGTAGCAACCACATTAGCAGAAATCCTGAACTTTTTCAGTCCTGTCTGATTAAATGCCTGGGTTGTCTCTCCAGGCACATACATTTGGAAATATGTATCTGTCTGTGTGTGACAACCATGCTCAAGGCCCAAGAGCCATGCATTCGGTCTGGAATCCTGGGATGCAGGTTAGCTTTGCCTACGGGCTGCCTCAACCTCCTTTCAGGGCTGCACTCTGACAGAGCCCTTCTACATCAAGGGACAAGTATGTGCCAAGCTCATTAAGTGAAAGCACATAGCAGCTCGGTGGTGATGGTGGCGGCTCGGTGGCGGCGCATATCTTTAATCCCAGCACCCGGGAGGCAGAGACAGGTGGATCTCTGGGTTCAAGGCCAGCCCAATCTACAGAGTAAGTTCAGGACAGCTAGAACCTCACAGAGAAGCTTTGTCTCCAAACAAACAAACAAACAGACAGAAACCCCAAAGCCCACGGTGAGCTTTCTGACTTATCTGAGAATTCTTATCTCAAGGTTGGAACAGCCCCACTCGGTAGACTACAGTTGTACTGTGAGTCCTCTACACACTGCCTCCAAACGCCAGGTGGTATGTCGGGAGACGTCAGTAGGGCTTCTCAAGGAGGTTTAAAAATCCCCATATGCAACAAACCCAGGGCAACATGGCAGGTGCAGCCATCCTGACCAAGACTGAAGGCCAGAGGAAAGCCAACTGAGGAGCAGAGAGGACTCCAGTGAGCAACATCCCACTAGGACCTAGAACCAAAGTATGCACCCGCTCCTGGAGACGCAGGATCTCTGGTTTGTAAAGCTGTAGGCCCTCTATGGGTTTGAGGCTTGGCACTCACAGGAGCCTCTGCAGCTGCTGCAGCTCCAGGAAGTCACCGGCTATGTTCACAAGGTCCCCCGGGGCCCTACAGCACTAGTCTGCCGTGTGGGCCTGGGCATGCCCCTTGGAGGTGCACCCTGGCACCAACAGGCTGCTCCTCACGCAGATTTCCCCACGCTTCAGGTGGGGTTTTGTTAGTCATCCCCCTACCAGTGACAGGGTGCTGGTCCATCCAGCTCTTGGCCCTCCTGGAGGAAGGAAGACCGAAGCAGGTGTATTTGTTCTGGATCTGTGTTTCCATCTGAAGCCTGCAGGAGCTTCCGTGACGCTGCCATGCTTGCGCGCGCACTCTCTCCCTCTCTCGGCACCTACCTGGAATTTGTTCTTTAGCACCATGATCACGATCTCAAAGGACTTTTCTTTTCTGAAGGGCATGTCGTGGGTGATCTCCTCCCAGCCCCATTTCTCATTTATCAGCGTGTTACAGACAATGCAGTTGGACCTTTTGAAGCGAGGGTTAAAGTGGAAGGCCACGTCGGCCCTCGGCTTCAGACTGTTGCCCTGCTGCAAGTCCACCTGGAATCTGGGCAAGGGCAAAGCAGAACCACGTGAGCCTGCGAAGGGGAGCCATGACGGGCCCCGCCCCCCCAGCTCCCCTTCCTTCATCGACAGGACCTACAGAGCAGCCTGCCCGTCTTCCTTTCCTCCTTCCTCAGAAACAGAGGCCCCACAGCCTGAGCTGAACTCTACAGGCTCAGCTCATAAGACCCTCCCTCTCCTGCCTGTCCCGGATGCCAGGCCTGGTTGTGTGGGCACAAATCTGCTGATGAACAGAAGGCCAGTGCCCGGGAGCCTCCGGGTCTGGGATTCTGTTCAAGTAAGCTACACCTGAGCTTTACCCACTCCTGTTCCACACCTCCCCGCCTGCTGCTCACACACCTCCAGCCTTTCAAAGCACGGAAGTGACGCTGCCTCTCTGGCTGAGGGTCCTGATCATGAGGCCTGCCTCTAGGTGTATATACAAGTCACAGACTGACGTGCAGAACTGACTATAAAGATCAGGAGTCTCCGTGAGATCGTTTCCACACCTTAAAGGTGTCGGCCACTCAGAACTGAGCCTAGCTCTGACTGACATGACCTTTGATGGACGGCATTTAAGGTGCGTGTGCCTGTGAGGACATTTTCCAGAGAGGTCTGACTGAGGAGGGAAGACCAACCCTGACTGCGGACAGGACCGTCCAAAAACTAGAGTTCCTGACTGAATACAAAAGAGAAGAGGAGAAAGTGAGCTGAGCCCCGGCCATTCATCTTTCTGGGGACACAATGTGATCAAGATCCTGCCACCAGAGTAGAGTTGCTCTTCCTGCCAAACCTTTCCCCCACGAGGATGGATTGTACCCTCAAATCATTAGTAACAAGGAAAGTACCCAACATACCCTGAGTTTACACCCAAAGCAGACACTCAGAGAAGCCACCAAGACTGTCTTGAGAGACACTGTGACCGTGCTGAGACTGTACCAAGATATCCTATTAATAAGACTTACAGGAATGATATAAAAAAAAAAAAATTCCAGGAACCAGCTGGGTATGGTAGCAACGCCTTTAATCCCAGCACTCAGGAGGCAGAGGCAAGCAGATCTCTGTAAGTTTGAGGCCAGCCTGGTCTACAAAGTGAGTTCCAGCTGGAAGTGAGTTCTGTCTCAAAACAAAATAAGAAAAACAAAACAAAACAACAACAACAACAACAAAAAACCTTCCAGTAACCTTCACCCCATTACTCTTTCTCCTCATGCCTCAGCAGGGCTGCTAGCGAAGCAAAGCAGGCCTCAGAGAATCAAAATGGCCTCTCCACAGTCGCAGAGAGACACAGTGATCTTACCTGTCCACGTCATTAGGAATATGCCCCCGGATTACAATCAGAGAGCCAGGCTTCAGCTCCTCAGCAATGGTTCCGACATAGGGGACAGTCTAAGGGAAAGAAATACACAAGTGTATTTTCAGGAACAAAGCAATTGTGACCAACCTTGGTGACAAACGGAGACTAAGAAGAGAAGACCTTGACCTTCTGACTCTGCCTCCCTGGTACTTATTACTGGCAGTCACCGTGCCCAGCTCACAACTCATACTTAAGAAGTTGAACGGAGATGACTGATACTGAAGAGATTAAGCAAATGAGAGTGAGGCAGAGTGCTGCCCCTACCTGAGGCCTATAGTTGGGTCTCCAAGGAGGCACTTATTGCCTCAAGCAACAGGATACCTGCAGCTCCTCAAGCCTGTGGACTCAAGCCTGTAATCCCAGCACTCAGGGAGCCAGAAGCAAGCGGATCTCTGTGAGTTCAAGGCCGGCCTCGTCTACAAAAATGAGTCCACAACAGCCAGGGCTACACAGAAAAACATTGTCTTGAAAAAATAAAAACCCCAGACTCTTCAGTTTCCCCAGCAGACAGCTCCACATGAGTGTCCCACTGGAGGACCTCAGAGACCTTGAATCATGTGCTGCCCCTCCTCAGGTAGATGCCTCTTCCTCAGGAAACAGCTGCTCCTTGTGCTCTGGCTGCAGCCACTCAACAGCCAGAAGCACAGCCCTGCACTGGTGACTCACAGGTGGGGCCAGAAGGAGCCATTCCTCAGATCCGGCTGGGATTCATGTTGACAAATGGTTTACTAATGAGGAGTAACAGCCGAGCCAAACTCGAGTCTACGAATCTCTTGGCCAGCCTGAAGTCAAGAGTGGCTTAAGCTCTACACAAGTCAGGTGTGACAGCTCAACTCACATGTGGGAAGCTGAGGCAAAAAGACGGATGTAAGGTGGAGGCTAGCCTGGGCTACAAAGTGAGGCACCTGCTCTCATCTCAACCAAACCAAAGCAAGAGTGCCAAAGAGAACAGCAGCTACGAAACCTGTGGGAGATAATAAGAAGTGTCCATAGGTTCCCCTTGACAGTGAATCTGCTATAGAATGCAGGCAATGCCTTCCAAATTACTCAGTTTGAATGGAGAACAATGACTCTGGCTTTTAATTTTTCTACTTCTTCCAGTGGAACTACTGAAAGAACTATTCCAAGTTTAAAAAAAAAAAAAAGACACCACCGGGTATAATGTGTACTTTATCTGTTC
The DNA here is from genome assembly GCF_907164565.1 of Psammomys obesus. NCBI lineage: Eukaryota > Metazoa > Chordata > Mammalia > Rodentia > Muridae > Psammomys > Psammomys obesus. The sequence goes on from NW_026587556.1 coordinate 3,129,182, forward strand.
CAAGGAGTGTGAACACGGACAGGGCGTGCACCTGTTTGGCCCAAGAACACTACAACATTAATGAGGTCAAAATAAAATGCTCACAGTTCTTGTTTTCATCTTACCAAGTACAGAAAAAAAATCACATGCACATACACTCACAAACACACGCACTCACCACACACACACAGACACAGACACACACATACACACACACACACACACACACACACGTCTAGTCTTGTTGGATGTTTTTAGTTACAACATAGAATCACTTTAAATGTCTTCACTGGTGTCAAATTTTATAAACCTTCCCTTGTAAGCCCATCACCTCATGAGGCTATTTCTCCCCAAAATTCAGTTTGTTTGACATGGTTGTTAAACCTTTTTCTTTCACTACAGCACTGAAGGTTAGGCAGATTACAGCTAACATGTCCCCAACACACACAACTGGTTTAGCACCTCACTTACATGACCTTTGCCATTTTTACTGCCCAAGAGTTTCCTGGGGGTCACCAAAAACCAGTGACCTTATGCCGGGCCTCTCTCCACACTGTGGCAGGAAAAGGAAATCAGGCATTTCTACAGAGTCTCATCAGCACAGAAAACCAAAGCAGGCTCTTCACGGGTTTTCAGAAAGACCAGGATGTTGACTGCATTTTCCAGCAGTTAGTCAGAGACTCGTAACAACAGCCTCAACTGACAACATGCTGTGTGGGCTCCTCACCACTGGGCTTTTCCCTGCTTCACTACCAAGCGGTGTTAGAAAAATAGAGGGGAAGCCTGAGGCATTAACTTCCTGTGGACAGGTCTCATTTCAAAAACACTGCAGAAAGCCAGGTGTGGTGAAACACACCAGTCTGTAATCCCTGGACTGGGGCTGAGGCAGGAGGATTTCAAATTTGAGGTCAGACTGGACTACACAGCAATGCCTTATCGCAAAACAAACAAACAAACAAATCTAACAAATGAATGGTCAGTGAAGGGGTAGATGGACGGTGTGGCTTAGTGATAGAATACACCCAAATCATGAAGCTAGACAGACAGACAGATATTTGAAAGAAGGAAAAAAAGAAGGAAGGAAGAAAAGAAGGAAGGAAGATAATAAGATAGAAAGCCAGTAAGATAGCTCAGCAGGTAGAGGTGCCTGCTGCCCAATCTGACTACCTTAGTTTAACTTTGGGACACAAATGGTAGGATAGAAGAACTTCCCAAAAGTTACCCCCAGAATTTTCCTTCACATGTGAGTTGTGGCCTCAAGGTATAGGCACATATGCGCGTGAGCACACACGCACGCACACACACACACACACACACACACACACACACACGACCCCATACACACAGTAAATAAAAGTAAATCATGAAGTTTTGTAAAAAGAAGGAAAAACTATGCATGTAGAATAAGAAATCCATTTTCCTTTAAAAGCTGTGTTTTAGGGTCTGAGCCACACTACCCGCCTATGACCCTCAAATTCTCTGTTCCAGCATTCTCATCGTTTTGTACTGTCATTGTTTCCCCCTCCATCTGAGAACAAGACCCACCTACTTTCAGGAGCACCCATCACAGAATCAGTCTCTTAGTGGGAATATCATACGTGCTAACTAAATTGTGTTCATGCCTGGTCCTACTGGATGATTAGAACTTGAGTGCATCTGCTATCAATCCTACTATAAGAAAAAAAAAAAAAAGCCAAAATTCTGTTACCGGGTTATAGATGATATTTTGCAGATTGTTTAAGGACAACATGTTTCTTTTCCAACTTATTATTGAGATTGTTGATTGGCGTCTCTCTTCTGTATATAAGGCTTTACCCACGTTTCATTTAAAGATTACTCAAACTGAAACTTGCCCTGTGTAAAAGCAAGAAAGAAAATCAAGCTGAACAATTTTTCTTCACATCAAACTTTCATATGCAAATTATATTACTTTACTGATAGTTAACAAATAACAGGATGTTAGTATAACCAAAGACCTACCCTACATTCTTTTTGTTTTGTTTTATTTTTCGAGACCAGGGTTTCTCTGTGTAGCACTGGCTGTCCTGGACTCACTTTGTATATCAGGCTGGCCTTGAACCCACAGAAATTTGAATGCCTTTTCCTCCTGAGTGCTGGTATTAAAGGCGTGTGCCACCACCGCTCAGACTCTGCATTCTTAATAACATATTTATCCACGAAAAAATTTAAATTATTAGTGCAGGAAATATTTTTCAAAAACACAAGCAGGAAATTACATGGGCTTTATTATTAAAAATACTAAAATTGCAACTGTGTTGGCACACAGCTGGAATTCAGAAAGCCACTTGGGAAACTGAGACCGGAATTGGATTGGATGCTAGCCTATGTGAGTTAGCAAGACCCTGTGTGGCAGCCTGAATAAAAACAGCTTCCATAGGCTCAAATATCTGAACGCCTGGTCACCAACCAGGGGCACTATTTGAAAAAAAATAAGAGGTGTGGCCTTGCTAGAAAATGCGTGTCACTGGAGGTGGACTTTGAGATTTCAGACGTCCCTCTCAGGGCCAGAGCGTCTGCCTTCCTGCTGCCTATGGACTGGGATGCAGAGCCTTCGGCTCCTTCTCCACCATGTCTGCCTGCATGCTGCCAGGCTCCTCACTGTGATGACAATGAACTTAAACCTCTGAAACTAGAAGCGAGCTCCAATTAAATGCTTTCCTTTGTCAGTGTCGCTGTGGCCACGGTGTATCTTCACGGCAATACAATAAAGACTAAGACATCTTGTCTCAAAATGTTTTTGTGTTGTTGTTATTGTTTTTCCAGACAGGGTTTCTCTGTGCAGCCCTGGCTGTCCTCAGGAGCGCCATCTGTAGACCAGGCTAGCCTCAAACTCACAAAGACCCTCCCCTCTCCCCTGCCTCTGCCTCGGGAGCACTGGAATTGAAACTGTGCGCCACCACCATCTGGCTCAAAATAATTTTTAAGGGCTAAGGGCATGGAGATGGTGCCTAGTGTGAATGAGGCCCCTGGGTTCTAGCCCAGCACTGCAAAACCAAACAAACCAAAAGCCACTAAAACACAAGCTAGGAGATCCGTGGTCATTTACACTGTGTTCAGTATGCCTGGAACCGTGGCTCCAATCCTCAACACCAAAATAAAAAGAAAAAAAAAGAAAAGAAAACGGTGGGGAAAGGATTCGGGGTGTGGTTCAGTGTACAGGGCTTATCTAACATGCTCAAGGTCCTAGGTTCAGTCCGGAACACAAAACCCTAACCTAAAACAATGGCAAATACCACTCAAATAGTGCTATGAAACAATGAGAATATTCATTTAAACTTTTCCTATTTGTAGAACAAGTAGGAATCACACCCTACGATCACACTGAGGCTTACACTAGCTTAAGTTGTGGGAAACAGCTCAGTATGCGTTAGCAGTTATTAACAGAAAACACTGCTCTTCTTCCGCCAGCCAAATTAAGTCGGGGGGGGGGGAGTACAGCCACCCCCCTCCGAATACTAGATGCAATGTTCTGCATCAGCCCCATTCTGAAAGACAAGTGTGATGTATTTGCTACCTCTAGGTCTGATGACTCAAACCAAGCCAGAAAATGAAACTAGAGTTTTTTGCAGTTTACTTCCTACTGTTCTGTCACGCTGTGAGACAACAGGCACTCGCCCAATCTGTCCATTTTTACCGGGAAAAGAAAAACTGCATCTCTCTTGGTTACACCCCTTAAGACAACCCTAGACCCTCCAATCTAGTATTTATCATTAACTTTCATTTTATTCAAAACCTTTGAACCTTTAGTTCTGCTCCGTGCGATTCTGGAAGCACGAACCAGAGCAAAAAGGAGACAAGAATTGCCATCACCACATCCATAATTGATTTCTTGTCCAGAGAGAGAGATCAAGATGGCCCGGGCTGGCATTCAATAGCTAGTCTCCTAAGTCTCCAGGCTGGTCTCACCACCACCACAGCCACAACAAGCCATGGCAGAGAACTTGCGTCTCCCCGTGTCCAACACTGAGGTCGAACGACACAGCATTCTGAAGTGCGTGACTGGGATCATGGAGTGTGAGGGAGCTGTCAATCAGCTGCCCCGGGGCCTGCCATTCTTGAAACCAAGGTGATGGTCGCCCCTTCCCTGGCAGGGAATGGAGACCACCGCCGGGGAGCTGCTGCGTGCGGAGGCTTCGCTTCATCACACTCCGGTCCGAGGACAAGACACAACCCACCACAACCCATCCCGGTACCCGGTGCCTGGTGACCCGTGCGACGTCGCGATGGCGTGGTCGTGGTCTAACAGTGACGTCCCGATGCCCCCGAGCCTGGAGTCGCCCGGACTCACCCCAGCACCGCGGTGGTAGACGCTGCTCTCAGACGTATGTCCCTTGCGGGACGCCGTCCCAGGTTCTCGATCGGCTACAGGCCGAGGGCGGGGTCAGTGCGCAGCCGTTTCCAAGCGACGGGACCGCAGAGGCGGGGCGTCCGAGCGCTGCGAGCTAAGGCTACCGGCCCTTCCTGTCATCAGTGCAGGCCACTGGCTGGCTGCCGGAGTTGGGTGTCTGGGTAGGTTCAGGGCTGGGGTGTGGCTCACCTATCGTGCTGGAACGCCCCAGGTTGACTTCCACCCAGCTCTGCACGAACTGGTCCGGGTATACGCCTGTAACCCCAGACCTTTCGAGGTTGGGGGCACGAGGATCATACATGCAAGGCCATCATGGAGACCTTAACGGAGAGAGCCTAGGGGGTTCTGGGTCACCCTGGGACAGACACCCTATCTTAAGGGTGACAAAAATGCACTTAAAGAGTAATTGTGGGCGGAGGTGGCTGGAGCCGGGGCCCTCCCGTTTATGGCTTCTCGGGTCAGAGCTGAACAATGCTGTGAGCCAATCGAATTTAGCAGTCGCTCCTTCTTTTGCCTGTAGCTCTTTAGTCCCAGGAGGAAACCCCACCCTTTGAGCTGGTCACCCACGTCAACACTGGGAGACTTGCCAGTTATTCTGCGCTGGGTGGGACTCTTTGCTGAGTGGGACCCTTTCTTAGGAAACAGTTTAGATAGTGCGGTGCTCGACTCTGAGCAGAATAGATGGTCAATAAACATTTAACTGCACTGTCATGGGCCTGCGCTGCTGACAGTTTGGCCTGGTTTGTAAAAAAAAAAAAAAAAAAAAAAAAA
>NW_026587556.1:3134400-3144954 GCF_907164565.1 Psammomys obesus
AAAAAAAAAAATGAAAAAGGCAGGGTACTTTGAACAGCTGGCTGAGCTACCTAGTTTTGATGTACTAATGGACCCACAGTTGTTTTTCTAGACTTTTGTCCACGTTCGTTTTTGATGGATGGGTTTGACATGGCCGTTAGGCTTTTTCTCTGGTTTTGTGGGTAATTTTTTGTTTGTTTTGAACTTGAATTTATTACAAGCCTTTTAGGAGCAACTTCCTGTTCTGATTCATTGTTACTTTTTTTCTCTTTCTTTCTCTTGTCCATTTTCTAAATTTGATTCACTCCTCAAGATTCTGGAATAGCTGGATTTAACCCTTGATGTGCAGTGCTTGGCTTTGTTATTGTTAGGTCCGGCGGGCTTCTAACTACAATTCCTGGGTTGTTAGATTGAGATAGGAAATTTGCCTTACACATTCCCAGCACCTAGTGCAATGCCTTTAAAGAAAGAGGTCCCTAAGGATTAGATTGAATCCTACATTATTTGCCTGAGTCTAGCATTTCTTTACGAGGTTAAAATAAGATGAATTCACCCCAGTGCTGGATGCATTCCACATTGTGGGAACAGCCAGCTCAAAGTCCTGGGGCTCTTGAGAGCAGCTGAGTGTTCTCAAAACCAAAGCCGTCAGCATGCTGAGACTGCTGGATGGGAGGAAGGTGAGGTGGGGTCATGGGAACGAGGCCCGCTAGGAGTGCAGACAGGAGGAGAAAACAGCCTTGGCCAGAGCCTTGGGGAGAAAAAATCCAGGGGGAGAGAGAGAGAAATGTCAGCTTTAGACAATGGCTACATGTACCCCAAAACAGAACATCCAGGTTGCTCTGAAGGATCAAAGCCCACAGACAGGATCAATGGGCACAGCAGCAGAAGTCACTGGGAACTGACTTTGAAGTAGTGAAGAAATAAGAGCTGTGGAAGTGGCAGAAATAATAGTCATAAACATCACAAAGCGTTTAGTTGGGAAGCACTGAGAAGCAAGAAAGCAGAAAGCTAGAGAATGGTTTTTACTGAGGCTGGAGTGATGTCCAAGCAGTTTAGAATGCATATGGTGCTTTCAGAAGATCTGAGTCTGGTTTCCAGCACGTACGCTTTTATTCACCTGATGTAATTGTTGTCTCGGAGGCTTAGTGCCTCCTTCTGCTAACCTAGGCCTTGCCCTGGAAGCTTCTAGCCTCTGTACAATCTAATCTAGGCCTAGAATATTTTCAGCCTTTGAGACTTACTACTGAGTAAGCTCACCCTTTCCAAGCTCTTTCTGACCTCTGGCTAGCTGGTTTAACTTAAGTGTTTTGGCTCAAACTCATCGCCTAGCTTTTCTCAGCTTCTGACTGAGTCGCTCTGCTTGGTCTCAAGCTAACTCTAGCGATCTGTTCTAAACCTCTGGCTCCTTCTCATTCTCTGGCTTTTAACTGCCTCTGCTGACCTGCCCTGAACTCACAAGAACTCCAACCTTCCTGATTCATTCTACAAACTAACTTTACCTTCTTTGTTTGGGATTAAAGGTGTGTACTAAGGGCTTGTCTATATTCCATCCACAGTAGCCGTGTTGCTCCGATTAAATTTCCTCTATACTAGGTCCAAAGGTTGACACCCTCTTCTGGCTTCTACAGCCTCCTCTACTCATGTGTACAGACATACATATCAGACACACAAATCCTTTATTATTTTTTTTTAAAGGTTTTCATTTTTGAGGAGTGGGTGTTTTTGAGACATTCTGGTCCTATGTAACCCAGACTAGCTTTGAACTCTTCAGTCCTCCTGCTTCATTCTCCCACATACTAAGATTACATGTGGTCTTCTGTTTTGCTTTTTAAAAGACAATACAACAGACTTCAAAACCACAGCTTTTAGGCTTTGTAAATGTGAGCCACAATAAGAACTCTTTCCACTGTGACTTCATATGTTTCAATGAAGAAAAAAGTTTTTATAAAACTCACTCTTGAATTGATCTGTCCATTTAAAAAAAAAAATGCTATGTTGTGTGGCAGCCAGAGTGGATTCAAATTAGCCAAAACGGAGTGCGAATTTGGTGCTGAGCTTGAGTAGTGGTCTTTGGTAAATAAAATTTTGCCTTCTGACTTTAGTGGTCAGTCAGCCTCTGAAAGACTGACCTTAGCAAGCTTTGCATTAGGGAGCTCTATTCTTGGGAACAAGATAGACGAGCTCTGCGCTGTTCCTGGGAACCAGATTAAGCAGGCTTCGCTCTACCCTGGGAACCAGATAGGTGGTTCTGTGCAACCTTGAGCTATCCTAGGAACCAGATAGCTGGTTCTGTGCAACCTTGAGCTATCCTGGGAACCAGATAGCTGGTTCTGTGCAACCTTGAGCTATCCTGGAGCCAGATAGCTGGTTCTGTGCAACCTTGAGTGGATCCTTGGAGAAGCTGCCAGCTGACGTATACGGATGTTACAATAAAGAAAGTTCCTTGTTCTCTCCTGCTTTTACATAGCTGGCTCTCCCTTCAATAAACCGGCACCTTGATCAATGACTTGGTGTCCTCCTCTGTGTCGCCTGGTTCTATCCCCCAGCCCTCTCTCAGGTGGTATCCAGGTGTGGCTGCGGGCAGCCACAATGTTGGAGGTTGGTCTGACACTAATTACTGTCCCCTCTGTGTAAACCTGCCTAGGTTATTATACCTGATTGGCTAATTAAATAGCCTATACCTGGGCAGGGCAGAATGGGGTAGGCATGGCTAAGGTTCCTGGGCTTTGGAGAATCCTAAGAGAAATCACAGGAAGGACAGATGGACAGGATGAGAGAAAGGAGGACGACACCAGGATAGGTTAGCCTGGAGAAAACACCATGTGGGTCGAGGAAGGACTCAAATAATGGCATGAAAAGGCCCAGATGAAGAATATAAGCAAGTACCATGAGATTATGGGTGAAAGATAGTCCAATTGAGGAGGATTAAGATGGGTGGCATTGGATGGGGGATGGGGGATAATGGTGACGATATTGAGACAGTATAAGTGAAATATCTGTCCTGCCCAAGGAAAATAAGACAATTACAAACCTAACAGGTGTCTATGTCTCACTATTTGTGATAGTGAGTTAAATAATGCCATGGTGATAATCTTAGGGCTAATAACAGATAATATATAGCCCAACTCTCATCATTTTCTTTTAATTTACAACAATGCTATCACAGGTGAATGGTAGTGGCACGTACCTTTAGTCCCAGCACTTGGCAGGAGGCAGAGGCAGACAGATCTCAGAGGTGGAGGCTAGCCTGATCTACAGAAGTCCAGGACAGCCAACAGTTCACAGAAAAACCAAAACCAACCAACCAAACAATGCTGTTCTTGTACACACATGCTATAAGAGCCAATTTGTGCTTCTCCACTCGCATTGATTCCTGGGCCAGGATGAGACTCTCTACTAACAGGCAAGGACTCCCTCTTAGGATTTTTCTCTCTTCAAAGTCAGACTTGAAATACCATCGTGTGACTAACAACCGGTTAGTCACAGGTAGAGGTAGAGGCTAACTTTGGGTATGGCTCCTCCAGAGTCAAAACCACCTTGCTTTTTGAGATGGAATGTCTCACTAGGATCTGGAACTTTTGGCTTTGGCTAGACTGGCTGGCTTGCACACTCCTGGCATCCTCCTGTCTCTGGCTCCCCAGGGCTGGGATTACAAGCACACACCACCACACCTGGATTTTTATGTGGATACTAAGATCATACGTAGACCCTCATGTTTGGGATGCACTTTACTGTCACCTGTCTCCCAGCCCTGAATTCTTTCCCCTTGACCTGATGTCTCCCACAATTGAGCAGCAGCATCTAGGAGCACTGAACCTCTTCTCCCTTGAGCCAGGCCTCTTCAACAGTCACAAAGCTTACCTCTTATGTTCTACAGGTTTCATGTTCCACGTCTTAGTGTTTTAGCTGGAGAAGCAAGGTTCTAGAACTTCTTATATCATAAAATAATAGAATATTAGTAATGGGAGAGATCTTAGGAAAAGAGTAAATTAGAGCCACATATCTTGAAGGATGACATACTGTTCTATTTCTTAGAATACTCCCCCTGAAAATAACAAGCTAGTACTGGAAAATATTGAAGTATTTGATATATGAAAAACTATATATATATATATATATATATTCTCTTAGTATATACACTATATATAGTATCTATATGTATTAAATATATGTAATATTCTATATATATATATATATATATATATATTAAGGGGAGGAGACCAAAGATATGTGCTCACTAGAGGTAGACTAGTACAAAAAGTTGACTTTCCTGTAGCTTAAATTCTCTTGAAGTCAGAATGTCATTACACATATAACATTCGCTTGTTCCTGCCCAATAGCCGAGATTCACTAAAAGGATTCCCTCAGGAGCCCAGTCTCAGCACTGAAGCAGACCTTCTGGCTCTGCTAATTTACTTCTAGCATGTCTGGTCCATGAAGTGGACCAGAACTAAAGGTGATTTTTCAAACACTAAAGTCTTTTTTATTTTCTCTTCATTATTTATTTTGTGTGTGTGGAAGGTATGTGCACACGGGTGTGGGTGCTTTCTGAGGCCAGAAGAGGGTGCTAGAGCCCCTGGAGCTGAAATTACAAGTGTTACTGAGCTCACTAAGGTGGATACTGGAAACCAAACTCTGGTTCTCTGAGAGCCGCAAGCATTCTTAACCACTGAGCAATCTCTCCAGCTCCCTCCAAGCGCTCTTTTAAAAAGTTGATACATTGTTATGTATAGTGTGAGGGATGTCTTTGCTGTGGCAACAATCAGTGTAGCCTGACATACTTCAGACAAATCTCACTAACAAACCTCACCCACCTCACGCCCACCACTGGCCACTTCACAAGCAATTCCTCAAAAACTTCACTCCATTTTCAATGTTCTTTGACCAGAATTCATAGAGGCCACAACTTGTAATTGTATCTCATCAGGAGACAGGTAAGTTTCCCCATCTTCCTTGTGAATCAAACCTGAAACTAGCATCTAGACATTGCTAGACTGATCCACCTATTACAAAGTGTCCATCCGCTTTTCTTTTTAAGAGCTTCTTGTAGCCCCGTGGGCTGTGCTTTCTTTGTAGCTGAGGAAAATCTTCACGTTCCAATCCTCCTGCCTCTACTTCTCAAGTGCTGAGTTGGAGAGTGTCGGACATCACACCTGGTTTATGTGGTGCTGAGGATTAAACCAAGGGCTTCAGGTATGCAGGCAGCATGCCACCTCTAGAGCCACACCCCCAGTTTTTATGCCAGCTGTTGATCAGATAACTTTAGTATATAGCTACTGTAGAAGAATTTTAATTCAGAACATGGCTGTTCTGGCAAGAGATCACATCCAAAGACCTTGTAGGTCTGTGTGAACCAGCTGGAATACAAACACACCTTTAATCCAGGAGACAGAGGCAAGCAGATCTGAGTTCAAGGACAGCTTGGTATAGAACAAGTTCCGGGTAAAGAAAAGCTTAGGTCTAGGTGTGGTAGTACACACTTTAATCTCGAACAATGAAGGTAAAATTAGTTGTAGAAGGAAGCACCCATGTTTGTAAGAGATGTCTAATTAAGTGGCAGAAACAGTGAAAGACTTGGCAGAATAGGATATGCCCAGAGGAAAGGGAAACTATTTAAGGGGCAATGAGAGAGAGAGGAAGCAGTTTTACTGGGACAGTAATAGACAGGTTGCAGAGAGAGAACTCAAGTGAAGACTGAACGAGTTAGAGAATGAGAAGGAGCCAGAAGATTAGAGCAGAATGCTGGAGTTAATCTGAGGCCAAGCAGAGCAATTCAGAGACTGAGAGAGAGGCCAGATTGAATAAGTTAGCTGAGAGGAATTTGAGCCAGAACAGCTAAGTTGAACCAACCAGCCCAGAGCTCAGTAAGAATAAGAAAGGGTGAGCTTATTAAGCAATAATTCTCAGAGGCTGAAAACATTCTAGGCCTAGATTACATGGTATGGAGGCTAGAAGCTTCCAGGACTACATTAGCAGAAGAAGGCATTAAGCCTCAAAGACAACTGAAACAGGAGAATAAAAGTTCCTTTCACAGGCTGTTGATGGTCATTGCTTAGAATCACTATTTCAGTAGGAACCAAAAATCAGTGATATTTTAATGTATCATTTCTACCATCTTTACTTGTGGGAACTCTTTCATAAGAAAATACTGTTACCCCCACCAACTATATGTGAAATTTCTCAGAAGGGTCTGGTACTGGACTTTTCCCCATTCGTTGGGGTTTTCAGAAGAGAAGCTGCCTCTTCTCAGTCTGCTAAAGGTTAACCAGCTTAGCTCCCGTTCCCATAACAAAGACCTGAAACCATTAACTTGGAAAGAGCTACAGTTTATTTGAGCTGATTTGAAGGTTTGAGGCCACAATAAGTTGGCCCCATGGTTTTGGGTCTGTGTCGGTGTAGCACACCCTAGTGAGAGCATGTGGTAGGTAGACAGAGAGAGGAGAGAAAGGGCTACCTATGCGGATTCGCTTCAAGACCGGCAGATGGCTGAGCTTCAAGACCGGCAGATGGCTGAGCGGGTATAGGCACTTGCTGCCAAGCCTGGTGACCTGAGGCCTGGGGCCTGGGGCCTGTGTGGTGGAGAGAACCTATTCCCGAAAGTAGCTGATCTTTGACTGCCAGGAATACACATTGAAACAATAGATAACAAAGAAGTGACTGGAGAGGTGATCAGGATTCAGTTCCCAGCACCCACATGGAGGCTCACAAGTGTCTTTCAGTCCAGCTCCGGGGCATTGGACATTGTCTTCTGCTCCACAGGGTCCCAGATTCACACGGGGCACATAAACATGCATCTACGTGCATACACATACAAATACAAGATAAATAAAAAATTAAAAATAAGTAAATCGTCCAGCTACAGCGGCAGGAAGGATGCTGAGAGACAGAGAGGTTGTTACTAGGAAACCTCTCATTGGAACTCAGAGGGGACCGAGGCCAAAGGTGTGAGCAGGATCTAGAACCGCACGGAAATCAGAAGTCACGGGTCCAGAAAGGCCGTCTAGGGAGGGTCAAATGGGGGTCAAGAGAAGATGGGAAAGTTTCCATCCAAGAGCTGGAAGATGAGAATAATGAATCCTAGTAAGTCTGAAGTAATGGGGGGAGTGAAGCTGCCCCCCTGCCCCGCCCCCACCCCTACCCCCGCCACCACTGATACCAAGGCTTGGTATCAGTGCACACCGAGCAAGCGCACTCTGCCACAGAACTATATCCTTAGCAACCGCAGACTTTTTTCCCATTTGTGAATTCCTTTGAGATGCTCTCAATAAATTGTACAGACTGCCTTTGAACTCAGTCTGTAGCCCGGGCTAGCCTGGAATTTTTGCTTCTCCTGCCTCAGCGTCCTGAGTAGCTGGGATTATAGGCCCATGGCAGAGCAGCTCTTTATTTATTTATTTTTTAGTTGGCGGGTTACATGTGTCTGCGATGCAGGAATATGGCTAGCTGAAGGAGGACATGGCAGCTCAGCCAGTGTGTGCAGTGTGCCCCGCACCCATGCTGCTTTTTTGTGCTGAGGTTGCATCTTTCTCTAATTTGCACAGAGGAACAACTGCCCAGACCCGGCCCTGCTGAACGGGCAAGAGTTATCCCCAAGCCTTTATTGCAGAGGAGGCATCCATTTGTTTTCTCTAGGATTCGCCTGTAGTTTTCACTGTCTTAAGTTGCTACAGACACCAGTTTCGATGCCCTAGTTATTCCTTAGAGATGAACAGTCTGGACAACAGAAGAGACTCTGCCAGTACTTAGACTAAGTGGACATGTCAATCATGAGGACAGTCTGACGGTGGAGAGATGGATTCCTGGTAGCAGAGAGGAACTTGAATCTCATGACTAGGCAGGAAGTCATCCTGGTTTGAATAAGGGCCTGGGAGCCCAGTGTCCCCCATGTGATGTGCGTATCTTCACTTTCTTAATCTGTAGAACAAAATGCTCCAGAAGCTGTGACTAGAGTTGTGCAAAGCCGCTGGTGGCCCAAGTCACACCAGGGCCTGACTGTTGGACATGGCTCTATAAAACTCTGGAGATGGAGCCTCTAGGAAATGGATTGTTTTCTTTTTGTTTGTTTGACACAGGGTCTCATTCTGCAGCCAAGGCTAGCCTGGAACTCACTAAGTATCTCAGCCCCCTGAGAGCTGAAATTCCAGCTGTGAGCTACTACACCCAGCTAAGAATGAATCTTGAAAAGAAGAAAAACTTAGTCCAAGGATCAGCATTTTAAAGAAAATTTTAAAAATCAATCTCTCCCTCTCACTCCCGCTCACTCTTTTTCTCTGGGTGTGCGTACACCTGCCATGGCGCATACGTAGAGGTCAAAGAAAAGCTCTGCAGAGTCAGTTCTCTCCTCCTACTTTTCCTCAGGTTCCATTGATCAAACTCAGATTGCCAGGCTTATTTGACAAGGACTAGCCCCTGCTGAGCCATTTCACCGGCCCTACTTACTATGCATTCATTCCCTCTTCCTCCTGTCTCCCTCCTTCTCTCCCTCCTCTCTCCCTCTTCTCCTCGGTCCCTCCTCTCTCCCTCACCTTCTTCCTCCTTATCTTTTTATTGAAAACCAATCCAACTTTCTCAGCAGCACGCCCACCTATCTAGACACTTGGGGCACAGGCGTTTGCAGATATCAGCACCACCTAGAAGCAAAGGTCACATCTAGGTGCTTGTCCCATCAAACTCTGCCTAGCACAGGGTAGTCCCAAGAGCTGCCCCAACTGTGGAGCTTCTGGGAGGAGAGGCCCTAACTGAAGGTGGTAGAGGCTGTGCAATTTCTGAGAACAGGGCCATTTGTTGGAGTAGGGTTTGGGGGTAAAGTTCCAGCTCAAGATGACCTTTAGCACTTCGGGCAATTGGTGTATGTGGTAATCTTAGAAGTTCCTCATTACCAGCCGGATGATTCCAGATCACATGCACATGACAGCATCCACCAAGGGATCCAGACTGGCCTGTCCTGAGAGTTCCTTCCGGATGAGGCCCTCAAGGTTGGAAAGACAGAATGACTGCACACAGTCCCAGCATCCAGAACTGGACTCGTTCACAGGCTAGGGAGACGGCCCGCCTGACAGAGTGCTTGGCACTCAAGCACGAGGGTCCGCAGCACCCACAGGAAAGCCACGCCCCGGGATGTGCACCTGTGACCCCGTGGGAGGTGGAGGCCAGGTGGCTGGCCGGCCAGTCCAGCTTCCCACCATCCTGTGGGGAAGTCACGAAGCTTTAAAAAGGACTCTCTCCCTGCTCAGGCTTCAGATATGTGTGCCCCAGGGCTGGGGCGGGGTGGGGCAGGCAGCTTGAAGTGGAGGCACATTTGCTTAATTCAGATCAAAGGTGAAAAGTGTAGGTTTGCCACGGTTTGTATATGACGTCCCCTGCGGGGTCCTGTGTTAGGACTCCTGGTTGCCTTCTGGTGGCACATCTTTGGGGAGATTGTGGAGCCTTGAGGAGGCAGGGCCTTTTTAGAGGAAGCGGGTTGCTGGGGGTGGGGAGGGAGTCCTTGGGGGTTATTAGCTTTACCCTGCGCGCCTCCTGCACGCACGACACATACCACTTAGATACTTGGAGGCACAGCTTTGAGAATTCCCTTTAAGAAGTTACCGACATTTTGAAAGAGTCAGTACAGAGTTAGTAATTTTTTAAAATGACTTTTGCTTATTGATTTTACATGTGCACACCGCAGTAACAAATGTGGAGGTCAGAGGACAACTTGGGGAAGTTGGATCCCTCCTCCCACCACGTGGGTCCTGGGGACTGAACTCAGTTTATTAGGTTTGCTGATACACTGAGCCATCTCCCTGTCCTATGTTGGTATTCCTTTAAAAACCCTTTCAGTGTTAAACATACTGGCATGAATTTTGCAAAGCGTCTTTTTCGCTGGTTGCAATGGGGGAAACCTGGCTCTGTAAGCAAGCGAGGCTGGGGTGGGGGAGAGATTACAAGACCTGAGAGATCACAGGTGAGATCCCAGGGATCTCTCTGGACTAGCTCCTTGGCAGTTGGTGCTTTAGAGCTGACAGTTGCTTTGAGGGAAGGGTGAAGGAATCTCGCCCCATCTCCTCTGAAATCTTCCCAGTCTAATATTTACGTATTAAGTCACCATCTTGGTTACCCTGCTTGTTCCCAGCGCAGGAGGCTTACCAGGAGCAGGGAAGACAGTGTTCATTATGTACTTTCTGTCAAGTGATGAGTGAAAAAATCTGCCTGTTTTCATGAACAGCCCTGAAAGCGACTCCATCATGGATCTCTACGGACCTCTGGACGAGTACAGGTACCAAGGGTGTGTTTAACTTAGGCTGCATTTTTTTTTTCTTAGTTGTTCTGAAATTGCGTTTTACGTGGAGTTTCTGAACTGCAATTAGGCAACCATGATAATAAGGCTTCATTGCTAATGATGTTTTCAAATGTGATACTTTCAAGACAGGAATTCAAGCAGGTAACATCTGGTTTTGCTTTTGATTCTGGGTCATTCTAGCAGTCACATAAAATATGAGATGTGGACCGGAATGAGTCTAAAGAGAGAGGGCCAAACACAGAGATCCCCGTGTGTGTGTGTGTGTGTGTGTGTGTGTGTGTGTGTGTGTGTGTGTG
>NW_026587556.1:3144964-3180482 GCF_907164565.1 Psammomys obesus
TGTGTGTGTGTGTGTGTGTGTGTGTGTGTGTGTGTGTGTGTGTGTGTCTTGCTAGGCAGCCAGTTCAGTCTAATACCTGAGATCCAGGTGTAATCCCAGTGATTACTAGGCAGACACAGGTGTGTGTGTGTGTGGCTTGCTAACAGCCAGCTCAGTCTAACACCTGAGATCCAGGCCAGAGAGAAACCCTGGGCACCAGAGGAATGATGCTGGAAAACTGGAGATTGACCTCTAGCTTCCACATGCATGCATAGCCCACATCATGTGTACCCATGTGTGTGTGTCTGTGCTCTCTCTCTCTCTCTCTCTCTCTCTCTCTCACACACACACACACACAATCATTGGTTCAGATGGCAAGGGTTGAAGTATTGCTTTGGAGAGCAGCCAGGACTACACAGTGAGACCCTGTATCAAAAACAAAACCCAAAACAACCCAAAGGGAAATAGACCAGGAAGAGAAGAGTCTTAAGGATTCTGAGCTGCTGGTGGATGAAGGATATGGAGAACTCTGGTGGGACACAAAACTGTGAGAATGAATCATGGGACAGGGGTGTTGATGAGGCTGCAATCAGAGGCAGTAAGCCCATGGATCTCTAACAGTTTAGAGGTTGGACTGAGTCGAAAGAGGCAGGCAGTCATAGTAAGATGAGCCTTCACATACAGACACAGTACACTGGACATCCTCTTGAAAGGCTAACTGCTCATCTTTCCTCCTGCTCAATGCATCTTGGGCCTATGCCTGGACCACCTTTGCCCACATTCCCTAGTCCTGTTGGTCCTCACCCTCAGTGACTCTGTCTCTGTACAGCGGTGCACTTCATCTCAGCATCTCCAGCATCTGGGACTCATTTCAGAAAACCATCAAGTGCTCAAATGAGGGATGATGGGCTAACAAGACATGTGAGCTGATGACCACACTGGAATCTACACGAAGTAGTTAGTAGGAAATGTCTCAGTCAGCAAAGTGCTTTTTGTTCAAGCATGGAGATCTGAGCTTGATCTCCATAACCAGTGTAAAAATGCTGGGCGTGGTGGCATACACCTGTTATTCCCACGCTGGGGAGGCAGTGACAAGAAAATCTACTGGGCTCATTGGCCATCTCACCTGGCCTAAATCCATGAGCTCCAGGCCAATGTGAGACCCTGTCTTAAAGAAGGTGAATGGTGTGTGTTTGTGAGGCTAACACCCAAAGTTGTCTTCCGGTCTCTACATGCATGTACATACAGGCAAAACACCCCTTCCCAGAAACACATACACGTTTAAAAAATGAGGCACTGGAATAGCAGTTGACATCAATCTTTAATTTTGTAGCACCCATTATTACAGTTATAAAAACATTTCCTTGTTCTTAAGAAAAACAGAATCATACAGAAGATGAAGATGTAGACAGAGCCAAAGAACAGCACCAAGGTATGTGGACGGCATCGCGGGGATGCAGGGATTTCAGAAGCTTTGCCTTTTTCAGGTTGGAATGGCCTGCATATGTTCCCAAGGGCGTGCTGCAGAGGACAGCGGACCCTGGACTCTCACACAAAATGGAAGAGCACAGAGCACCCAGGAAGTAAATGAGGGGCTTCAAGAGAGCGGGGCGACTTCCTCATTGCATTTCCAGTTGCATCACTGACCACTTCAGTCCCTTTAGTACACCTGATCATCCGGGAATTCCCTGCCAGACGTAACTCCCAGAGCCATACTCCTCCGCAGCCACAGGACCTGACCCACCAAAGCCCTTCAAGTCTGGGTCCGGCGTACCCACAGGCGTTCCATCCGCCAGTGCTGAGACTCCAGTAGCCCCAGCACTTGGCCCAGCATCTTGGCTTTTATTCTCTCTAAAGACAACAAAGGCAAGACTCACCCTTCCTTGTGCACTCATAACCAAGTACCCAAGAGTCAGGGGTGGGATCTGTGTCCCAGGCAGGCAATGAGACAGCAAAAGTTTCTCAGTCGCTGCCTGGGCAGAACTAGGTGAGTGCCTTTCAGTTACAAGGATTGATATTATTGGTCTTTGGTTTTAGAGGACCCAGAGTAGAGAGTGGTTTGGCATTGCTAGGCCTGTGGCATTGTTGTTTCTGTATGTTTACGTGAGAATGTGAAGCAGATGTTTGCTGCCAGCTCAGAGGTGGGGGGATATTGTTGGCCAGTGGAAAAGGAGTGATTTGAGACATGCATACTCATATGACCGGCTCTGAACAAGTGGCATAGACAGAAACACCATGGCTTCAAATGGGAGGAAAATTGTAAATCAGGGGTAGCAGGAGTAGTTAAAACTTAAAAAGACATGGAGGGAAGTCTTCACTCAAAACCCAAGGAGATCTGTTTAACTGCCTAAAAAGCAGAAAAATGGAAGAGAAAAATCTGTTTGGTCTCTGTTATTAATCTTGTCTTTAAAAGTACATCTCTTTGTAAAGTAGATGGTTGGAGACAGGGGAGGGCAAGACCACTGCATCCTGGCATCCTTAGGTGTTAAACTGGGAGAGCGAGAGACGCAAGCAGACAGCAGTACCCTTGGTCCCTGAGGAGAAAAGCCCATTCGTGCTGACGGATGAGTACCAGACCATGAGACTTGTCTGCAGCCACTGCGCGGGGCACATCCTGGAGACAAAGAGGCTCCATCTCAGCCAGGCCCCCTTTATAGTGTTTGTGTCCATCAGTGGACGGAGCAGTCATACCCTTTTGTCTTCGCCTTGGTGGTGCAGCCTGGAAGATACCTACCCGAGCCAGTCTCTGAAAGGAAACTGACTTAGAGTATATCCTCCAGCAGGGGGCAGCACTGCATAAACATTACTGCACAGCATGAACCACACTGTTTTCCGTCTAGGGCTGGAGTTCCTGTGTTACTGAAGAATTAATATTCACGGCTACAGAATTAAGTGGCTGCTTTGTACACGGTCTTTTAGAGGCACAGACCGTACATCCTAGCACAGCTTAAAACATCGCCGCGCTAACAGTGCATCCCACGTTTTGGTCTGCTCCTCTGGTGTGGGTCCCCAAGAGTATGTGTCTGTCCCTCTGCATACAGCTGTCCAGTGTGGCTTTGAGTCCTCCCCTTTCATCTGACTATTCACGAGTGCAACCAAATAAAATGTATGCTGTTCGGCCTCAGCACCAGAACATTACCGATGGAAATTTTGCTTAAAGAAAAATATTTTGGGAAACATAGCTGGGGAGATTTCATCATTGGAATAGGAAAGCAACCTCATCCCAAGCAGCTTGTATCGTGCTCACAGGTTCTCAGGAATGGAAAGTCCTCAAGGGTCAATGACGATGGGATGGAGAAATGGCTCATTAGTTAAGAGCTCATACTATTCTCATAGAGGACGTGAGTTCAGTTCCCGACTCCCATGTCCGGCAACTCACAACCACCTGTAATGACAGCTCCAGGGGACCTCATGCCACTGGTCCCCACAAAGGCCTACGCTCATGTGCACACACTCACACGTAGACACACAACTCAAAATGATAAAAACAGATACTGGTGGCCAGGTGACCTCCTTGCTCACTGCTCTCTGCCCCGTGAAGGGCCAGGGTCCGCATGCCTCCGTAGAACTTACTGGTTATAAAGTTAACTTCCAGCAAGCTGATTTGTACTGCAGCCAAGACTCCTACGTGGCTTTGTTTATGCAACACAGATCAAAGTTGTTTTACGTTTAGAGTCGGAGTGAACTTGAAGAAACCTTCCAGCACATTTCTGTCCGCTGATGCCATGCTCCCAACAAGCCTCACGAGGAAAATGCTGGGGTGACGGTCACGCACCAGCACACATGGCTTGCATGGCATTTTTGTTTCTGAAGCAGGGTCTCATATATCGAAGGCTGGCCTCAAACTCACTTTGTAGCTGAGGGCAACTTTGAACTTTCTGATCCTCTGCTTTCACTCCCAAGGGCTGGAACTGCAGGCATGTTCCGCCACACCAGTTTATGCCAAGCTAGGGATCAAACCCAGGGCTTCTGGCATGCTAGGCAAGCTCTCTACCAACGGAGCTACATTCTCAGCCCTAGCTTGATATTGCCTCTCAGAGGTTCACTTGTGTGTGTTTGTGTGAGTGTTTTCCATGTGTTCATGGGTATCGCTGGAGGCTAGAAGAGGGTGTCAGATCCCCAGGAGCTAGTATTACAGGCAGTCCTGAGCCATTCCATGTGGGTAGCTGAGACCCTAACCCATCCTCTGGAAGAGCAGCAAGTGCTCTTAAATGCTGAGCCACCTCTCCAGCCCTGCTTGACAGTTTTGATCTAGTTTTGAACTTGCCTAGAAAGGCAAGTTCAGGGGACGCCTAACAACCAGAGCCGTGTTCTAGAGATGCATCATGACAGGTTCAGCTTGAAGGCTGAATTGCTGGAAACATTTCCTCAGAATCGGCTGCCCCAGGCCAGGTATGGAAAGTATTCATTCTGGAAGATTGTGGTATATGGGATTCAAGTTTGGGTGGCCATGGTAGCACATCCCTGCAACCCCAATATTCAGGAGATGAATTCAGGAGGATCCTAAGTTCAAGACCAGCCTCAGGTATATGTCAAGTTTGAGAAGAATCTGGGCTATATGAAACCCTATTGTTATACCCTAATCCCCATGAATGAATTGTGGTGGTTTCTATGGGGAGATTTTTTATCTTAGTTCCTGGTTTAAAAACCATTAAGAATTGATTTTTGTTTGTTTCTGTTCTTTGTTTTGTCCCACAGAAGAGAGTTGAAAGCCATCATTTCAGCTGCTGGGTCCCAAACCAGAGTCCAGCCTGAGGCTTTAGTGTAGCTTCTGAATGCTGGCATTACAGGCGGCTGCCACATCATCCCCTCATCTATGTGGCCGTCATGCTTGTATGGTGAGCACTCTAACCACTTAGCCATCTCCCCAGGGCATATTGAATACTATGGTCAATACCATTCCCATGACACTAACCCGCTCTGCTCTCCTACAAACCATACACTTTGTATTTCTTTTAAAAATACTAAGTCCAATGATAGCCCACAGTTGACAAAAGTGTTTGAATAAAAGGGATGACCCTTGAACCCGGGCCACATCATACAGTATCTTTTTCCACGCCATCTTCTGCTTGGCTGGGAATGCAGAGGTTCTGCATCGTATAACGTGGCCGCACCCAGAGCCATTGACAGTTTGGGATCCCACTGCAGTCCTCGACAGTATTTAAGGAGAGGGTCATTTTCTTTCCACCTTGGCATGATTCTGGTCCCAAACATAGGCTTTGGCCCTTTGTGACCTACAAAATATCCTCCCCCAACTCCAGGTTCAAATATTAAATTAAAACAGATGTGCAAAAAAGGAAAAACCTGTCACCGAAATAGAACCCATCCTTCCACAAGCCACCAGCCTCAGGGACAACCGCTGCCCATTCCACATCCTCGTCTGAAAAGGCACATCTTCCCAAGTGACTCATGCTGGTCCAGCAAGCAGAAAGGCCCGTGATGGAAGGGGATGCTAGAAGGGCATGGAACTGTCCGAGGGTCCCCGGTGGGGCCACTCCTCGTCCACCCACCTGCGCAGGATCTTCTCCACGTCAGCCCTGTGGTAAAGCCGGCAGAGCTCCATCAGTTGGCCCACAGTCCTCTGGCTGTTTCGGAATAAGAACTCCAGCGTGGGGCTCTGGGGCCTCTGTTCCAGGAAGCACAGTTCGTCGTAGGGCATGCCCCATTTGCTGGCGAAATTCCTCCAGTTCTTCACGGTTGGGTGACAGGGATCCAGCTTTATCCTGATCACATCTAGCAAGTCCTGATCATTGAGCAAGTCGCTGATGGTGGGAACCCTGGGGGAGCAGGAGGAGCAGGAACAGCCTTCCTTACACCGCTGGTTTCTGCTGACGCCTGCAGGAGGACAGAGAGGGCACAGCTTAGCCACGGGCCTGTCTCTTTCTCTCTCGCACACGCACACATGCAATGTTCCCTTTCTTTTTCTACCATATTGGTGACATCATCTAGCTGTCACACAGCCATCCTTGGAATCGTCCTTTCTCATTGCTCTCACACTGTTATTCTGTGTGTATGTAAATGTGCATACACGTGTGGTAGGTGTGTGTGGAGAAGAACCTTGAGTATCAATCCTTGGGTGCCACTCCCCCCTCCCCCCACCTCTCTTTGAAGGCGAGGCTGGCTGGTCAGGAAGCCTCAGGGATCTACCTGATCATCTGGATCCCACTGTTCATATTACCAACATTCACTGCCTCCAAGGCACCCGGCTTTTACTGTTAGGAAGGTACACAGCAAGAACTTTACCCACGGAGCCTATTTTGTTTGTTTATTCTGTTTTATCAAAAGACAGTTCCTCTCACTGGTTTGGAGTTTCTTAAGTAGGGGAGGCTGGCTGGCCAAGGATCCCCAGGGACCTCTTCCTCCTGAGTGTCGGGGTCACAGTCATGGGGTAACTACAGGGCTGCAGGCAACAGAGCTCAGGTCCTCATTCTGCAAGGTTGCTAGCTGAGCCATCTCTCCAGCCCCCACAGTGTTACCCTTTATAGCTGTGGTTCTCAACCTTCCTAATGCTGACACTCTTTGATATAATTCGCCATAAAACTCTTTTTGTTGTTACTTCATAACTGCAGTTTTGCTACTGTTATTAATTGTAAATAGCTGATATGCAGGATATCTGGTATTTAGCCCCTGTGAAAGGGTCATTTGAACCCCCCCAAAAGGGGTCACAACCCACAGGTCGAGAACCACTTTTTTAGTGGCAGCGAAAGGCTGTCCACCTGGGAGTGGTAGTAAGAGCTGATAACACCGCCTTCCTTTCTCACCCATGGTTTTCTCTGTTCTCGAATTCGTATGTAGTGCCACTGGCCAGACTGAGGGTTCCAGAACCAACTCATGCTTATGCACACACCAATCACCTGCTCCTGACAGCTTTAAAAAAAATTACAGTTGTTGCTCTGTGTGTGTGTGTGTGTGTGTGTGTGTGTGTGTGTGTGTGTGTGCCACAATGAGTGAAAGTTAGAGAACAAATTGCAGGAGTCCATTTTCTCTCCCCATGTGAGAGCACTTTTCCCTACTAATCCATTTCACCAGCCTCCCTACAGTTCTGACACCAAACCTAGCATGTGGAGATGTCATCGTGACTGCACAACCCCTCAACATTTCTTGAAGGGAAAGAAAACTGGTCTGCCTGCTCCATGCACATATTTGAAAACACGTGTCATGGGGAATGGCAGAGAGCTCTCATTCAGAATTTATAGCCTCCTTATCATTCCTCTGCTTTATCTGCTTTCTTCCCTCACAGAGGCTCCGTCTGAAGTGTGGCCAGCAGCCTCGGGGGTGTGTGCAGGGAGCTG
Organism: Psammomys obesus; assembly: GCF_907164565.1. Classification (NCBI taxonomy): domain Eukaryota; kingdom Metazoa; phylum Chordata; class Mammalia; order Rodentia; family Muridae; genus Psammomys; species Psammomys obesus. Next base: position 3,152,236 of record NW_026587556.1, read on the forward strand.
GAGGCAGGCCGAGGAGCAAACCAGGCTCTAGCCTGGGCCTCACCCAAGAACTGGTTCCCACCCCAGAAGGGCGGCCTTCCCCGCTTCAGTCCTCTCAGCAGAGTGCATAACCAGAAGGCAATGACATGAGTGGGAGGTGAGGTGAGTGGGGAAGGGTTATCAGGAAGCCACCCACTGAAGCCCTCGGTGGTGCCATGCTGTGGACTCGGCCACATGCAGTGGCGATTACACAACACTGGCTCTGGAGTCTGAATTCGGGTTTAAAGATCACAGGCTTGGAGAGTCCTGGGGGTGTGACCTTTATGATAAGATGACAGGTTTCGACATAGGAAACCTGAGTGGCGGCTGGAAGAGAGTAAGGAATCTGAACAGAGGCGGGCTGGGGAGCTGTCTCCGCTGGTAAAGAGTTGCCATGCTAGCCTGAGTTCCAGGTCAACCAGGGCTACCTGGCATGACTCTGTCTCAAGGATAAAGTAGGGGCCTGGGGAGATGGCTCAATGGTTGAAGAATTGCCAAGCAAGTGTGAGGACTGGAGTTTAGAGCCCCAGACTTCCTGCAAATGCTGAGTGTGACAGCCCAACTCCGACTCAGTAGGTGGAGAAGGGATCCACAGAGCAAGCTGGCTGAAAAGATTAGGGTTTGATTAAAAGACCCTGCCTCAGTGAAGAAGGCGGAAGAGCAATACTGGAATCCACATGATTTGCTACATGAGGAGATTTCAAGCTGCCTATTAAAATCACAAGCTGGGTCAGGCACGGTGGCGCCTACCTTTTATGCCAGCACTCGGAGTCAGAGGCAGGTGGATCTCTGTGAGTTCCTCACCACCCTGATCTACATGGTGAGTTCCGAGGCCCTGTCTAAGGAAGTCAGCCCTGCCCACTGCCACAAACATGCACACAGTTAATATACAGAGTGAATACACAGAGAGGACTCTGCTTCTCCAGCGAAGGAGGTAGATGTGTCATTGTCCTAACTGTACTTCAGAAGCGGTGGCGAGAATTCATGGTGAGGGGAGGGTAGACCCATTGCCATCCACAGGGAGTACATGTTGCTGGAAAACAGTGCAGAATCGGTCTCCGCACACAAAATTATGATCCAGTTCTGGATTTGGAAAGAGAGGAGATGATTGAGAAACAGATCTCTATGAAAATTCACATAGATGCTTTAGGAACTCTTGTCCTGTTGGTTACTTCCAAACAAGGAGATGTAGAGATAGCTCAGTGGGTAGAGTGCATGGAGGATCAGAAATCTGGGGGGCATTCTCAGCTACAGAGCTAGTTCAAGGCAGGCTTGGACCACATGAGGCGCAGAAAGGAAAAGAAAGATAAAGTCTTGTTATGGAGATGGCCTCCTGTGGCCATGCAGATTATCTGCTGCACAAGTGTGTGGTTTGGATGGGCAGAGAGGCAAGCCCTGCCTCCCTCTGTGAACACAGGTAATTGACATCAATCTCAAAGGCAGCTTCAAGGACTAAAGACACATCACCCATTAAAGCCCACTTCTAGCACACAGCACAGCCCAGTGGCCAGCCGTGGGTGTGGGATAATGGCTCTTAAGAAACAATTGTTCCTCTATTTCCCTAGAGATGGAACCCACTAAGCTCCTCCAACCCCTGGGGGAAATCCTCCTTACATCTGGGGGACCACCAAGGTCCTACTTCAATTTAGTGTGGAGTGCCAGCAGGGCATGGAGGTTTGTCACAGCTCCTTTGGGGGCGTCAGATGCAGAGCTGAGATGGAAACCACAGTCCCAAGGAGCAACTACAGGTCAGTGGCTGTGAGCACAGGAGTGTGCCAGGTCCTGATGGTGGCACAAACAGTAAACCTTCCAATCAACCTTTCACAGACAAGGGGGCCCACGTCAGAGAAAAGCCTCTCTACTAATCTTTCAGGTGGGTGGGGAAGACTTAGATGAAGACACACTTTGCTGTGTAGTTGGTTGTGCCAAGTTGGGATGGACAGTCTCTCTCTTCTGCACACAGGCTGTAAACAGTTCTCATAGACTCTCCCCTCCCGCAATCTCTTGCCCTCTCTAGTGTAACTTCGGCCTTTCAGAAGGGATTATACGGAAGTGACTGAGAATTCACCATCCAAACACATCAGATAAGTGAACCCCTCAAGCACACAAAGAGATTGGGACATATCCATGAAAGAGGCAGGGTTCCAAACGTGTGTGCTGACACCAGGCTCCTCAGAGGTGTTTGGGTCACAGGAATAAGCAACATCCCCTACAGACTCACACACAAACATACACACACGCACACACACTCAAAAATGCACACACACTCAGACACATACACAACTCGCGTGTACACACACACTCACACACTCATCAGCACAGATGAAAGCTAACTGCTGACTGTCAAATAGCTATGAAGCTACACTCAAGATACACACATTCGCTTAATAGTGTTACTGTATCTGCCTGGCTGTTGCTGAAGCCTGATAACTGCTCAGTCCTTTACCTGAAAGGGAATCTCCAGTGCTGTCTGGAAAGTCATTTTCTTCTCCCTAAAAAAAAAACCAAAAAAACAACCTTCATAAAATCACAGCCACGAGTAAATTGCAATATCAACCTTTTTCATTAGTTAAGTTTCCACCAACGAGGTGTGAGAGTCTTGAGTGATGCTCAGAGATGGTTCTTCAGGGGACTCAGCCTGGAATGTGGGGCATGCTCAGGGTCCACTCCAGTGATGGATGGAGTGGCATCTGCAGTTAGGGCCTTCTCACCCCAGGCACACACCAGCTACACGGGCCTCCCATGCACGTGCAGGTTCTGTTGGATTCTCTGCGGGGCTTTTAATTACTGGGTGTCTAGGCACAGTGGCGCACCTGTGGTACCAGCGCTCAGGAGGCAGATGTAGGAGGATTCCAAGTTCAAGGCCAAGGTGCGCTTTACAATGACACACTGTCCTAGGAGCAACCAGAGTAAGCGCTAACTCTCTGGTGTCACCGCATTTAGTGCATTTTAAGTAGTGGCTACTCTTCTCCTCATCCTCCAAGAAGCCTTTTTCACTAGCCCCACACTCACTAACCCCAGCTCTGTAGTGTACATCCCAAGACTTTCCAACCACCACAGGAACACTCCTATTCTACCAGCCAGGCCTTCCCCTAGGAACGGAGAGAACTCTTGCTTTGGTTTTCTACTTTCCTGCCTGTCCCTGCCTCTCCAGGGCAGCAACAAAGCCAGCCGGCTTGGGAGCCACAGGATTTCTGTAGTGCTTTCTTCTCTTAGTGATGGGGGTGGGGAGGATATGAAAAAGGAGAGACGGGGTAAGGAGAAAAATAGTGTTTGTGCACCGAGGTACATATGCGTGTTCATGTGTGTGAATTTGTGTGTGTGAGAGAACTGCAGGAGGCCCCTGAAGGGGCCCAAACATCTCTGCATAGCCTCACACAGTCCCAAGGTAGAGCCTGGGGAGCCACATCCCCCAAAAGCCTACATACACTCCCCACCTCGAGGGCCCTGTGGAGACCTGCCCTTTCCTATTTGCAGAGTTTCCACAGGCCTGGGCAGGCCTGCTCACTCTTACATCAACACAGTCAATTCTGCTCAAAGAATCGGAAGTGTGGGCCACAAGGACAGAACAGAAACTCCAAGTCAGAGAAAGAGAGAGAGAAAGAGAGAGAGAGGTCAAAAGTTTATAGATTTCATGGTATAGAGGACCCTGTTAAGACACAATGTTTCCCAGAAGTCAAAACTATATTGCCTGGCTCATTTTACTTGATTTCTCATCATCTAAAGAATATCAGACCAACACCAGTTGGTCAGAGTCACCCTCAGGATGTTGGCAGTGAGCAGGATCCAGAATTACTGTGAAATGGTTGAAGACAGAAGAGTGACAAGGTTGGCCAGGTACAGTGGCCCATGCCTGTTGTCCTAGAGTTCCAGGCCAGTCCAGGCTATGTGGCATGACCCTGCCTCAAGAATAAACTGAAACAAAAATCAAGCCAGGCCTGCTAATTGTGCCACTTTAATGTGAATTTTTCCAACAGGAAAATCAGAAAAGTCTTATTTTGTGGTGTATTTTACTTTGGTCTTGTTGAAACAGCGCCCCTGCCTTTACTCCACATTGCTTTATTGAGCTGTTAATGTGCAGAAGCTGCATGTAGGAACGTCCACAGGTCCAAGGACTTGAACCCCTGACCTGAGGTTACTCGGGGAGAAGAACCACAGGCATAAACAAAAGGCCAGGCCAAACATTGTGAGGACCCCGGGAGATGCCCATGCAGCCCCAGTGGACTGAAAGTACCAGAGAGGGTTGGGGATGTAGCTCAGTGAGGGGGGTGCTTGCCTAGGATGTGTGGGTCCTGGGCTCAATCCCCAGCACCACAAAAAAGTTAAAACCCCAAACTGGGTGCGATGGTTGGCAGCTGTAAGTCCCCGAACTTGGGAAGCTGAAACAGGAAGATTTGCTGATTGTAGACATCAGTCTGGACTCCAGTGAGAACCTATCTCAACACACACATACAAATACAAATTGGGTGTGGTGGTGCATACCTCTACAACCCCAGCACTTGGGAGGTGAAGGTAAGAGGATCAGGAGTTCAAAGCCAGCCTAGGCTATAGGAGATCTTGTCTGTGGAGGCTGGGGGTAGGGGGAACAAGGCAAGGGAGTAGGGGGCAGGGAATATAGTTTAGTTGGCAGAGTGCTTGTCTAGCATGTGTGAAGCTCAGGGGTCCGTCCCCAGCACCACATAAAACCAGAAGCATTGGTGCATGCTTGTAATCCTAGCACTTGAGAGGTAATCGCTGAAGTTCAAGGCCAGGCTGTCTTTGAAAAACACAAAGCAAACACCAAGGCCACAAATAATACCATAAAAACTATAAATAAGATAAAGCTAAGTCAGAGGCCACTTCCCAGACACAAAGATGGTTGAGACTTGTCCTGTGAGGGTCTGGAAAGTAGACAGTTGCAGAATAAGGCATTTTCTCAGAGCCTACGGCAGCTGACAAGGACACTGAAAAGCCAGAAATTCCTCAGAGTTACTAAGTATTAGAAGTGAAGAGCAAGATAGCAAGTAGGTGCTGGACCTCATTTACAGACAATAGGGCTGGAAGCAGAACACTCCCAGAATGGTATAAAATTAGCCAGGGAAATACCTGAGTGGTGGCAGGAACACAGGGGATAGGGAACAGGAACACAGGGAAGGCAGGGGCTGAGGCTTGAACACAGACTTTGTCATATTCTTTTTCTTTTCATTACATCAGGTATATTGTCCTGTAAATTGTGGTAGTGGTACCAGGAATAAAAAATTAAGGAATTCTCAACTTTTCAATGTTTGTGTAGTTCAGTTTTTCTACATTTTAGTACAGAAACTTTAACAAAATGCAGTTTTGAAGGTGTTTCCTTGTGAGTCAACCAGTAAAGAAGTAATTAAAATAGTAATTGTTAATTACTATTTTGTATGAATTTGGTGAAGTTGACTATAAAGAAACACCTACTGACTTGCAACTTAAGGGGAAAGCTATTCTCCCCATTTCTAAAACCATAATGAATGGGCACTGACATGCGGAGAGAATAGATACTTGTATGTTTGCAATGTGTGTTTTAGATGATTAGGATTGGGTAATAAAAATAGCATTTGTGAATTTAATAGCATTAAGATTACCTTCAAATGAAAAAGATCTCAAAAGTTAAAAAAAAAAGTTTACAAACCTCACACATTCATGTTATCTCGCTATTCCCCTCTCATCCTATGTGGGGCTCTGCTGGACAAGGCTGAAGTCTGACGTCTCCAGATAGCCATTTATTTGTACTCTGCCTATGATGACAGACTCCCTTTTCTCAGCAGGGGTCTAGAAGTTTCCCTTGATCTGGGTGACCCAGGTCTTGTAAGGAGCATTACATAACCCTCAGGGCAGGTTATAGGCCAGCCCCTTTCCTGATCAGAAAATCACTCCAACAAGCATCTGGGAATTCCTAGAAATGCCCCAACCCTATAAGGATCTAGTCCAGCAGAGACCTTCAATTGTACTTGGAGATTCCCCCCCCCCTCACCTAAGTACCGTATTCTCCTTCCTGTGATAGGACCATGCTGCTGCATGGAAAATGAGGTGCTGTACCACTATATGCCAAAATCAAGTGTCCCTGACCTCGTGACCCCAACAAATCAAACACATTTATTTACCCTAGGAATCCCTCCTACTGTCCAAGGTTTATAAATCCCTGATTTCAAATAAATGCTCCGGGGGTGCATGCCTGCTGCTGACTGGCTATTACCAGCAGCCTTCCACCATGACTGCCTGAGAGTCCTGCCTGAGGGTTGTCACGGCTGCAAGCCAACCAGGCCTGAGCTTTCATCTGCACCTCTGTGGTGCTTAGCATAACTGCTTAACCAAGAGCTGTAACACTTTGGTATCACCATAGGCTTTGGAACGCTAGAGCTTCCATTGTCATTGGTGACCTCATGCTAAAAGAGCTAAACTGTAACACTCTGTGGAAAGCCTTTTCCACACCCCAGCCTAACACATGGGCCTCACTCTTAAGTACTCTAGTTGCCCCTGAGAGAAAAGGAACCTCATTCTCTGTCCGGAAGCCAGTTCTAGGTTGTGTTCGAAGTAGGTTTAACTCAGTGCTGAGGATGTAATTCGGTTGGTAGAGTACTTGCCTGGCATGCACAAGGCCCAGGATTTGATCGCCAATCATAGCATAAAATAGGTGTAAGTAACACCTGTCTGTAATCCCAGAACTCAGGAAGTGGAAGGAGAATCGGATGTTTGAGGCTAGCCTGGGTTACACAGTGAATTCCAGGTAAGACAGATTCTGTCTTAAAACAAAATAAAACAAAAAAGTAAAAAGGTTAACTAACTAGGAGTGGAGATATTGGGAGGCAAGAAGCATATACAAGGAAGAGGTCCTCAGCAGAGGGGAAAGGTTTAGAGTGAAATGCTACCCGATGAAGCATGAAAGAGGGTGGAGGGGAACCCAAGAAAGGAGCCAGCTGCATTCAGACAGCTAGAAAGACAAAGACAGTGCATTCCATAAAAGGACTGAATAAATGTATTTGAAAATTAAATAATATAAATCTAATTTTATTCTTCTGCTGCTGGAGGTTCAGTTTTGTCAACACCATTCATTAAACAGGCTATTTCCCTCTCCCCCACTTTGCCTCCTTTGTCAAGAATTAGGTGGGCGTGGCTTTATTGGTTTATTTCTGGCCCTCTATTCTGTTCTATTGGTCTATCTGTTTTCATCTAGTCCCAGGCTGACTTTGTCACTCTGGCTCTGTAGTATAATTTGAAGTCAGTATTGTGATGCTTCCTACTGTTTTGTTTGTTTACTCCTTGGTTTTGCTTTAGGTATCTACAGTCTTTTGTGGTTCCATGTGAATTCTTGGTTTTTTGTTTTTGTTATTTTCTTCCTAGATCTGTGAAATGTGACATCAGAAATTTGATAGGTTTGCATTAAATCTGTAGGTTAGTTTTGGTAGTATAGTCATTTTCACAATATTAATTCTGCCAATCCGTAAGAATAGAAGGTTTTCCCATCATCTAATATCTTCTTTGATTTCCTTTTTGAGGGTCTACAAATTTTCATTGTAGAGGTCTTTTTTTTTTTTTAAAGTTAGTTGTGTTCCTAGGTACTTTTTAAAAAAGCTACTTTGAATAAGATATATTTCCCAATTTCTTTCTCTGTGGTATATTGTTGGTATATATGAAAGTTATTGCTCTTATTTTTTATATTTATTTTGTATCTTGCAACTTTACTGTGTTTATTAGATATCAGAGCTTTATCTAGTAGATTTCATGGCGTCATTGAAGTAATGTCATGCTATCTGTAAATAGGGATAAATTGACTTTTTTGTTTCCTGTTTTTATTCCCTTTCTGCCCTTCTCTTGTGTAATTGCTATAGCCAAGACTTTGAGCACTATATTAAATAAAAAAGCAGAGAATGGACATCTTGGTCCTGATTTTAAAGAAAATGCTCTCAGTTTGTATCCTTTCAATATCATGTTGGCTGTACATCTAAACATCAACATCTCAGGAGTCAGTGTTAAAAGCCCAGATAGAACAAAGACAGCACAAAGGTAGGCAGGGATTCAAGCGAGGCTAGGTGTAGGAACCTCTTCACTGTGAATGAAAACCTAAGTACAGAAGAACAGAAATTTGAAAGAAATGTCATGGCAATTGCTCTGATGAGAAAAAATCTGCAGATTAGCTCTTTGTTTCTCCTCAGTGGGTTAGGCCTGCCACAGCTGGAGTTGAAGTGTGGGTCAAAACCTTAGCTATTGCTGGAACTGAGAAGTCGAGACGCTGAGTGAAATTCCAAACTCACGCTGCAGGTACAGAGATGAAAGACCATGGATTTTCCCTTTGTACATGGAGTAGAGTTGGTTATTGTTCATAAATATCACAGAGCACTTCACAGGTGATTACAGTTGGCACGTGCAAACACAGGTAGACCACAGGACATGGATATTACAGAGGGCGGGAATATCTCCTTAGATCCCTTTCGTTCACACACACCAGTCTGGTAATACCGGTGATATTGGAAACAGAGGCTTGTCGGCCATGTAGGGGCGTGTGTAACATCACACACCGATGGCTCTGTGATCTTTCTGAGCTGCATGATAGCGTGCGAGCCCGAGAAAGAGCACTTCATCTCACACCTTAACATGGATTTTAAGTATTTTATTTTTTTTATTTAAAATGTTTCTTATCTTTTAAAAAATTATCCTTTAAAAATATTTTTGGATTTATTTTTATTTTCATTTACATGTATGTGTGTGTACATGTGTGTGTGCTAGAATGCAGCGCTCTTGGAGGCCAGAGGCATCAGATCCCCCAGAGCTTGAGTTGTGGCTAATTGTGAGCCACCCGAAATGGCTGCTGGAAATTGAACTTGGGTCCTCTGCAAGAGCAACACACACTTTAATTACGGAGCCATCTCTCCAGGTCCGTTTTGTGTGTGTGTGTGTGTGTGTGTGTGTGTGTTACATGTGAGTACGTGCAGATATCTGAATAAGCCACAAGGGGGTATTCAATCCCTGGAGCTGGAGTTACAGGTGGTTGTGACCTGCTCGACATAGGTGCTAGGAACTGAACCTCTGACCTCTGCAAGCATGGCACGTGCTCTTAACTACTGAGCCATCTCTCCTGTGGTCCTAGAGACAGAACTGTGATCTTCAGACTTGGCAGTTGGCACCCTCGCTTCCTGAGCACACCTGGAATTTCTTTTAAAGCCAGTTGTCCATCAGTCAAAGTCAGTCAGTCAGTCAGTCTGCCTGTCTGCCTACCTATCTTATGTAGCTTGGGCTGGACTTGAACTCCTGACTTTCTGGCTAAGTGCTGGGCTTACAGGCAGGAGGCCCCGTGCCTAGCTTTCTCTCATCTTTTTTATGGTCTTACACAGTGCGAGTGTGCCATTGCTTACTCAGTCAGTGCCAAACAACAGACACGGAGACGACTGTAACTCCTCAATTTCTAGTGCCTCTATGTGTGTCGTGCACTCTGCCTTCTCTGGGGTCCTGCCTTTAAAATGAGATTGCTCACTCAATCAGCAATAGATACAGCTGGATCATTTTCTATAAAATTACATCTGTCTCCACTGTCCACGGTGTAAGAGGGTAGTTTTACTAGACGCCTACACCAACTGAAGCCCACAGGAAATTCTAACCCACTCATGAAACCAAATGTATTGTGACAGTCAACAGAGCTCCGAAGCGATGAGAAGAAGCCTGGACATCAGTCAATTAGAAAAATGTCCGATATCATTATTAAGGAAAAACGTTCAGACTATCACAGGAAAACAACTAAATTATAGACACCTGTGACTCCTTCATGCCTTTCCGAGAATTTATATCCATGTATGGGTACACATCTATATGTGCATGCCTGTCTGTATGTGTACACACATATACCTACGTACACCATATATACACATATATATACCTGTTTGTGTATATGTATATTTACAATGCATATATGTGTGTATATGTGTAAACATACACATATAGGGATGGTGTGGTGGTTTGAATACGTGGGCCCCATAGGTTCATAGGGAAGGGCGCTATTAGGAAGTGTGGGCTTTGTGGGAGTAGGTGTGGTTTTGTTGGAGGAAGTGTGCCACTAAGGGGTGGGTTTGGGGTTTTAGAAATCAAGCCAGGCCCAGTGGCTCGCTCTCTCTTCCTGCTGCCTGTGGCTCCAGATGTAGAACTCTCAGCTCCCTCTCCAGCACCATGCCTGACTGCATCCTGCCATGCTTCCCACCATGCTGATAAAGGGCTAAACCTCTGAACTGTAAGCCAGCTCCAAGTAAATGTTTTCCTTTATAAGAGTTGCAGTGGTCACGGTGTCTTTTCACAGCAACAAAAACCCCTGTAATATGTGTATGTGCATGTGTGTGTGTATACATGTATGCACATATATTTTTAGTACAAAGGGCTGGACCTAGAGCCTCACACATACTAGGTAAGTGCTCTGCCACTGAGAAATACCCTCGGTTCTATTTTCATCATTTTTTTTTTTTTTTTATTGAGACACAGGGTCTCACTTAGATACCTAGGCTGGCTTTGAACTCATTTGGTAGCTCAAGCCAACCTCTAACCTTTGATCCTCCTGCAGCAGCCTCCCAATTAGCTAGGATTACAGGCCCTAACAAGGCCTGGCTTAACCACAAATATTTAATCTTGACTTGGTCCAAAAAATAGTAATAAGTCAAAGCTGCTGGCCATATTGTCAGAATACTACAGTTTTCTTTTAGATGTTTATTTCTGGGGAGTTTCATTATAGAAAAAAGTCCTCCTAGTTTAAAAAAAAAAAAAAAAAAAAAAGAAAAAGAAAAGAAAAAAGTCCTCCTGTCTCAGAAACAATGAGTGGCATTGGGGAATGTGGGTTTATTGTGGTGCCAGTGGGAACCAAAGTTGGCATTCTATTATCCCCAACCATCAAAAAGAGGGACAGTAAGCCTCAGAGCTGACAAGGCAAATTCCATAAATGTATCTGATATTATCACCAAAATACCTGACCAGGACATTAACCTAGATCAGCATCAGGCCACTGGAGGGCTGTGGGGGCTGGGAATGACAACATCTTTCTACAGCCCTGAGCAGGTCCAGAAGGGCAAACAAGGGAGGTGTGGAGAGTGCCAAAAAGCAACGGGACCTGCAGAGAGAGAGGCAGAGAGGAAAACCACAGAGTATTAGCTGCAGGGTTTGTTCCCAGTGAGGCCATGATCCAGGACCAGACCATCTTGTGGGCAGAGCACAGAGGAGGGGAAAGCCATTGCAAGGTCAGGGTCAGGGATGCACAGCGGCAATCTAGAGAAAGCAAGCTGATGTTCTCTAAGGAAGATAGAATCAAATGGGTTTTGGTTTGATTTGCTTATCAAAAGATGGAAAGAGAAATTCTATTACTCACTTTTTGTTGTTTGGGTTTTTTAACACACATTTTTTTTTTTTATTTATATGTATGTGCATGTGTGTCTGTGAATGTAGGCCACATGCGCATGCCCACAGAAACCAGAAGTCACAGGATCAGCTGTAATTGGAGTTACAGATGGTTATGAACCACAATGTGGGTGCTGAGAATCGAATCAAGCCCTCTGGAAGAGCAACTGGGGTTCCTAACCACTGAGCCATTTCTCCAGCCGCCATCCTTGAACTAGCAGCTATGCAGCTGACTGGACTGGACTGACCCTGGACTGATTCTCCTGCCTTTATCTTCCAAACGTGAGGATTACAGGTGTGAACCATTACACCGTGTCTGAATATGTTTATTTATTTATTTAACATTTTTAAAGTTTTAAAAATTATGTCTACGTGTGTGTGTGTGTGTGTGTGTGTGTATGTGTGTGTGTCTGTGTGTCTGTGTGTCTGTGTGTTTCCATGTGTGTGCAAATGCCAGAGTATGACATCCTCTGGATGTCAGAGGACATGTCTGAGTTCTCTCCTCCTACCACATGGGTCCTGGGGGACTGAACTCAAGTCCTCGGAGTGGAAGCATATGTGTTAGTTACTGAGCCATCCTGCCATCCAGCTTAAGCATTTTCAACATCAGGTGTCTATCCAAAGGTATCATCTTCAGTCTCACATGAAATGCTTCCAACCATGAGAAGCTGAGGCAGGGAGATGACAAGACCAGGTGCGTAGCGCTGAGCAGGTGATTTCCAAACTCGTGACATTCTTTCTCTCTTCCAAGATACCCAGACAACTGGGTTCAAGAGGTCTTTTTTTGACCTGGCTTAAGGGAAAACATGGTGTATTTGGACTGGCAGTGGACAGGACACCTCTCTTATTAGAGTTAAAGATACCACGTATCTAGTCTAAGCAAATCTGCAGTCTTGCCTGGTAGCGCTGGTTCCTTGTCCTATAAACTCCGCACTAGAGGTAAAGTTAAAAATTACCAAATAAACCGGAGCTATCTGATCTTCTCCCAGAGGAAAAAAAAAAGCTCAAGGACCCACCAATCTATGAAACAGATCTTGTTGGAGCTTGAAAGGATTGTTGCGTGTCCAGAATTGCAGGCAGAGGCCTGCCGGGCTGATGGATGGCAGCTAGCATCTGCAGCCTGGATGGTCCCTGCTGTGCCCTGTTATTACCTTGCCCTTAATGGCTTCAGATCTGCATATCTTCCAGTGAGCTCCGTGGCTCCGCCAAGGCAGTGAGGCCGCTGGTTAGGGTTCTACCCAGTGTCTCACAACCCAGTGCAAAGAAAGGAGCAAACCCCTGTGTAACAGTTCAAATCTAAAAGGTCCCTTCCGGGCTCACATGTTTGCACACTTGGTTCCCAGAAGCTGGCCCTGTTTGGGGAGGTCGTGGAGCCTCTGGGATGTGAGGCCAGGTTTGGAGGACTTAGGTTATCGTGGGTAGGGCTTTGTACATTGTCACCCACTTCTGCTGTTAGTCTTTGCTTTCTGATCTTCCATGATGAGAAGCTGTCACCACACACCCCCCCCTCCACAGGAAGTCCAGCACGCCTTCCCTACCGTGGTAGTGTGTATCCCTGAAACTGAGAGCCAAAACAAAGTCTTCCTCTCTTAAGATGTTTCTGTTGGGTTCTTGGTCACAACAAGAAAGGAAGCTCATATACCGTACATTTACCAGCTGAGTTCCACGCAGACTGTTCTTTCAACCCAGTGCCCTTCGGAGCCAGAGAAAAGGTTTGCTGCTACCAACTGAGGAATGTCAGGCTGCTGGGCTCGGTGTGGGAATTGCAAAGACAAGCAGGATGGGCCACCTCTAAAGAGTTTGGGTCAACCACAGGGTCAAATTTACAACAGGTGATGCCATCATATATATAGACATGTGTGTGTACACACATACACATATATGAGTCTAATGTACAATTAAAATGAAATTTAAATTAAATTTAAATTAAATTTAAATTTAAATTATTTATTAGAAATTATTTACTACATAGATATCAAGGAAATAATTTTATAGATAGTCCATTTTTCTATTCTGTTATGCTGCATTTTTGTCATTAGTAGAAAAGCTGGTAAAGATTTAACAAATCCATATGGCTTTTAAACCTGGGTCATCATGTGGAGTTTGCAAAATGTACTGAACTATATAGCCAGGACTGTAAGAGGCTCCTTCAGTACAGGGTGCCTGCTATTTGTTTTGTTTCGTTTGTTTGTTTGGTTGGTTTGGTTTTTGGTTTTTCAAGATAAGGTTTTCCTGTGTAACAGCCCTGGCTGTCCTGGACTCCCTTGATCTGTAACCAGGCTGGCTTCAGACTCAGAGATCTACCTGCCTCTGTCTCCTGAGTGCTGGGATTAAAGGCGTGCACCACCACCAGATGGTATACCTGCTATTTGTAGGAAATCAGGAACAGTAATGATTGATACAGGCCCTCAGTTCTCCCCAAGGTGACCTACAGAGTCAACTCAATCCAACTCAAAAGTCCCAGCAAGCTATTTTTGAATATTGACAAATTGATACAGAAAGTGGATTTCCTACAATCCAGAATAGTCAATTGGAGGAAAGCAGTGGATGTAATTGCCTGCCTTTAAAACACACTACGAAGCCACAGTTATCAAGACAGTGTGGTATTATTGCTAGGAGTCTAGTCACAGACAATCAGGCTTCAGAGTTGTGGTCAGCACTTTATAAAACCAGAAATGGTGGTGGCCCTGACAAGGTACTCACAGACAGAGTGGAAAGACAGATGGACTCCAGAAATACACGTATGTAAACACACTCAATTGACTCACATCAACAAGGTGACACGTGGACCTTACGTCTTCTACAAACTTGAAACAGATTACAGACCACATGGTGGAACACGAAACTATGAAACTCTGAGAAGAAAATCTGCATGATGGAGGTGTGCTGATGGCTTTCTCCATGCAGCGTTAAAAGCACAGCCCACAGAAGAGCGAGCTGACAGACTGGACTTCATCAAACATGCTGTCTATTTAATGTCTGTAAAAGACCCTCTCAAAAAAACAGAGAATGGGGCTGGAGAGATGGCTCAGAGGTTGAGAGCACTGCTTGCTCTTTGGAAGTCCTGAGTTCAATTCCCAGCAACCACATGGTAGCTCACAACTATCTGTAATGGACTCTCATGTTCAGGTGTACATGCAGGCAGAACATTGTATACATAATAAAATAAATAAATCTTTAAAAAAAAATAGAGAAAAACCAGGGGGAAAAAAAAACAGGAAAAGTATTTGTAAAAGATATTTTGAATAATGAATTATCGAAAATATGTTTCAAACAAACAAACCTTAAAACACAGCAATAAGGGCACAAAGAACCAATATTAAAAACAGGCAAAATAGGGCTAGAGAAATGGCTTAATATTCGAGAGACTAAAGGCAGTGAAGTAGTTTTTATTTTGCATTTCTGTAGAGCTTGACATCAACCTGAAGAATGGCTAGCACCACTGACTTAGAACAGAGCGATAGTTTTAAGAAATACCCTGATCTTCAAAAAGTCCTGCCTCCTCTGTCCTATAGTCTGGCACTCCAGAGAACAACATTATCCCATGCTCCTTCAGCACATCACTCCCACTCTCACCCCCACCCCACCCCAATATTCTATTCTATTGGTTCAGGATGCAAAGCTTTATCTAATGAAATGTCAGCCATGTAGCAGACTCTGTAACTTTTCAGCCTAGGTAAACCTGCCGACATCTAGACAAGCTGGCACCAGTGGCCAGCTAGAGGAAATAAGGACCTAGAGCCTCCTGTTTACCTGTGGTTCTTTGACAAGCTCTAAACATACCCCATGCTGAAAACGAAACAAAATGATTCACTTCTTACAACCATGGTATCCTTTGGTATGTAAATAGATAATCAATCAGCGGTATGTCCAGATAGTGGAATATTACGCAGCACAAAAAAAGCAATGAAATGTCAACCCTCAAGGGAGGCAGACGTTTAAACGAATATTGCTAAGTGCAAGAAGCCCCATGGTGTGATCTCAACTCTGTGACGTTCTGGAAAAAGCAAATTATAGAATGATGAAGAGACCAGAGGTTGCCGGGGGGTGGGGGGACGGGTGAGGAAGGGGTAAACAGCTGAGCGCAAAGGGTTTTGAGCTCAGTGAAACTGCCCTGTGTGGTTCTGCCATGGCGGGAGCATGGCATTAGCTATTTGGCCAAAGCCACAGAACGTACACAGAATGAGCATGCTGGTCCGCGTTTGGGGAGGTGTCAAGGTGGGTACACGGGCAGTAATGGCTGTGCCACCGTGGTAACAGATGTTGGCAGGGCGGGAGGCTGTGCGTGTGGGGAAGGTGTTAGATGGGAAATCTCTGTGCTTCCAGCTCCATCCTCTGGAGAACCTAAAACTGCTCTGGTAAGTAAATGATTCCGACTGGAAGAACTGATCGGGGGAGTTATTTCCGGGGAATGGAAAAAAGCCAGAGTTAGCTAATCCTCCAGTTAGACCCTCTGTCCTCAGAGCGTAGGAAGTCTTGAAGTCCTCAGTTCCCGTTACCACTTCCTTTTCCAAGAGAAGCCACTTTCCTGCTTCACGGTGGCCCCACCTGCAGCCCAACTTAACTGAACCTTTAGTCCTTTGCCTGACAGGGCCTTTTCCCTCTCTTCCTCAAAACAAACAAAACTTGCTCGAAATCAGCCTGCTGTGTGAAGGTACAGGCCTGAATCAGCCTGTCTGAAAGGTACGCTTTCTGAGACACCAAGTGCTCTAACTGTAGCTTGGGACACTCACTGTAAGCAAGTTTGCCAGTGAGCACTGAGAAAATGAGCAGATGCGAGCCCAATAGGATCAGGCACTCCCCACCTTACTTTCTGAGACAGGGCTTCTCTCCCGGGGGTTCCTGATCCACATCCTTCTGCCTCCCAGAACTGGTACTGTGTGCTCGGCTCTTTCCGTGAGTGGTGGGATCTGAACTCAGGTCTTCATGCTTGCACAACAAGCACTTGACTCACCAAGTCATCTCCCTGCCCCCCCCCCCCTTTTTTTAATGATAAAAGGTTTAATAGTTTAAAGCTTAGTTTGTACGGCTAAAACAAGAAAAACAACCAAATGGCCGAGCACTACTGCAGTTCCACTGTTCGCCTTCGGGCATTCGCCTTTGTGGGGCTTCACTGAGAGCGTGTGAAGACCAGAGCTTGACATTCCATGTCTCCCTACCATCACCACCTTCCTTCCCCTAGAGCAAAGCCTCTCACTTGCTCTCACACCTTTACAATTGCACTAGTCTGGGACCCCTCATTTCTGCTTCCTGTCTCTGGGGTTACAGGCAGGCCACCACACCCGTCTGCGTTAGCCCAGGTTCCAGCGATCTGAACCCAGGTCCTCACACTTGTCTGGCAAGCTCTCCACTCACAGAGCCGCCTCCCCAGGGCCTCCTATAACACAGTCTGGTCTTGGAGCCATGATCCTTGCATCTCTGCCCTCTGAAGGCAGGATTACAGGTACACACTGCTACATGCCTGTAGCATCCTCGTTTTTTCCTTTCAGATCACTTCTATTAAAGTTCTAGATGTTTACGGTTAGTTTAACCAATAAATTGATTTTTAAAACTTGATTCTTACCTGATGTTGATCATCGGAATTTGATGGACAGTTGGAAGTGACTGCGTCACACTCCTTGGCTGGTGGGGCAAACAGAACAACATGCAGCTTGGTAAAGGAAGCACACACTCTGGTCTAAGACCCCAAAGTAAAACTCGGCAGTAAGAGCTGCCCCGACACTGCTGAAATTGGGATGGATTTGAACGAGGATGAGTTCAAGTCCCAACTCTTCTCTCCCCATCTCCACGATGCTCCTCTTGGGAGGGGTGAGCATGATTCTTTTGGTTTTGGAGAAGCGGGGCTCCATTCATTGCCAGCACATAGAATTATTCAAACAAGCATCGGGTTTTTCAGGGGGAGCAGAGAAGCCCCACCCTGCGGATTCCACAGAACCTGCCTCTCACAGCCGGTACTCTGAATATCCCGTGTCCCTTGGTGCAACCTGGCCTGGCGTGGCCCCGTCCACTGTGACATGTCCTCATTCCCCAGGCTACAGATGTATGTGATTCCTTACTGATCCCATTTCATCTGTCCAGCCAAGCGCCGTGTTTGGCCATCCCCATCACCTTAGGGTAGTATCCTGCCATCATCGACAGGGTGCAGAGAAGTCCATCAAAACTACTTCCTGACCGACACAGTGGCCAAGGACTTTTGGTGAGAATGAATTATCCACTCTTGGCTAACTCACTGTTCTGTCGACAGCTGCCTGGGGGAGATCTGAACTTAGCCTATGCAGTACAATACAGCCATCTCTTGTCTCAGGATGGAAACTATTGTTGAGTGGCTAGAGAAGAGAGCTGGCAGGTTAGTCTCTGGATGCCCACTTGTCGAGAGCTGGCAGGTTAGTCTCTGGATGCCCACTTGTCGTAGGAGTCAGAGCATAGGACCCTGGCTGACCGCTGCTTGGGCTCCACTGGCCAAGGAGATCCTCTGGTGCTTCATGTGCCTGGTAGCCACATGAGACACCTGTGTGTGGGGGTCTGTTCTAAGCATGATCTGTAACTGTACAGCAGCAGCACAGATGAGGTGCAACTCTTATGAGGCCCGATGTAGGGAAGGCCTTTTCCACCCAGGGAGAAGCCCACTGGGCACTTTGGTCGATGTGATATCATCAAGGGTAGTGAGTTGCCTGCCTTTTCATTGCTGTTTGTTTCCCTTACCACTGCCGATTGCTCCTTTGACCTCTCAAGGGCATTGAAGTGGGCAGGCAAGGTAAACTGAGGACCCTGTGCTGATCAAGAAGGAAAAGAGGCAGAGCACTGGGTACCACTGCTCTCCCAGACACCGCACCCACGCTTTGCTCAGTGTTGCTGCTTCCAACACACAAAGAGCAAATCTTGCCATTGGGAAGCTGGATGGCCCCACTAGGCTACAAACGAGAGCGCTCAACTGGATGGAGACCAGACCCCAGGAGATCCATGACTAGTCCCTGGAGGAAGGACCATCAAGGGTTTGTTTAATTTGAGCATTCCTCATAGCAGGGATGTTCAGGTGATGCTGAAGTCGTAAAATGAACATTCCAGAGGCGGGGAGGAAGCGGCTTGGCAGCAGAGTATTAGCCTAGCATGTACAAGGGTCTAGCTTTGATCTCCAGCATCACAATAATTAATAAAAAAAAAAAAATTAAATGGAGTGCGTATGGTGGGAGCTTTAACAAAGTTCAAATTCCTTGGGCTAAGGAAGTATTCCTCAGAATGCATGTATGCTCAGATTAAAAACAAAAAACAAACAAACAAAAAAACATTAATAGAATCAATCCACATCACTTTTCTTTGCATTTTAAAAAAATTTTAATGATTTTATTTAATTTTTTTATTCATGTGTGTATATGTGTATGTGTGTATGTGAGAGAGAGAGAGAGAGAGAGAGAGAGAGAGAGAGAGAGATCCCTTGGAGCTGGAGTTACAAGCAGTTGTTAGCTACCTGATGTGGGTGCTGGGAACCGAACTAAGGTCCTTTGGAAGAGCAGCAAGCATTCTTAACCACTGAGCCATCAGCCCTTGCATTTTAAATTTACTATGACATTTCTTGAGCAGAAAGAGAGAGACATTCCAAAGAAAATGATCAGACTTTTGTTTGTTTGTTCAGGATGGGGTTGGAGAACTAAGTAAGGTCCTCACACACACTTAGCAAACCCTCTATCATCGAGCTTGTCTCTAGGCTCCTTTTCTACTGTGTAATGTGACACTATCTTACTAAGTTTTCCAGGACAGCCTTGACCTCGTTCTGTAACCTAGACAGGCCCTGAACTCTCCATCCTCCTGCCTCAGCCTTCCAAGTAACTTGAATGCACCACCAGGTCAGACAAAGATAAAATTTTTTCTTGACCGACATGAAGGCTTATCTGTGTGCAATTGTCTTCTGTGCATACTTGCTCAAAGATCAGAACTATTTTTCCCAAACATGTGTGCAGCTGTGACAGGCAGATACATTCCCTTCAGGATGCACAAATTAGCAGTTTCTGTGAGCAGTCAGAAGATTCCTAGTGAAAATGTAGTAAGTCCCTGTAATGAGGCCGAACAGCTTCATCATCAGCTTGATTGGCTCGTAATGGCCATGGGAACATCCCTTTAAGAGGGTTTGAGAATTTGTCTAGAAAGGTCTGAGGAGGGAAGGACATCCCTGAATGTCGGCAGCACCGCCCTATGGGCTGGGGTCTTGAATGGACACAGGGAGAAAACAGTCTAAATGCCAGGACTGTTCTCTCTCTGCCTCCTGACTCAGATGCAGGGAGACCAGCTGCCCCAGTGTGGTGTTGTGCCTTCCTTAAGCGGTTTTTGTCAGAGATTTGGTCTTGGCAATAAGAAAAGTGACTAATCCATTCCCATCTCAAACTCCTGTGGGGGTGAGGTGTGTGTGTGTGGGGGGGGGGTCACAGTGGAACTGCTGGGGAAGAGGCCCAACAGAAGGCACCCCAGAAACCTATGAATCCAGAGATGGGGACTGACTGTGGAGGAAGCTATCTAGGCCTTTGTCCCTGATGAGAAAGCAGGTGCGATAAATCATATGGTGATCGCTGAAATTACCCTAGATTTCCACATGACTTACAGCAAAACCACATCATTAAAAAGCACTTGAGCTTGGCCTGCTTTAAAGAACATCTCTAAGTTGCTCACGAATAATGTAGGACTCTGGTGACAGGAGAGCAGATGCTAGGAAGATTGCCTAACCTATTTAAGAAAATGAGTCTTGAGGACTTTTTCAACCATAGAGAATTTGTTAAAGCTAATTACCTATGACTCCTGTATTAAGTAAACTAGACACCCCCAATTCACTGGAATGCCAGAATCCTAGCTGATACTTAATATAATTAGATTGTAGCTTAGATTATTTTTAGGTCCACAAATTAGTCTCTTAAATTATTTTATATGGATTTTGCATCCCCCAAATAACTCTTTCCTATTTATTTGTTTATTTATTTATTTGTGGAAGCCCAAGGTCAATCTGAGATTTCTTCTTTGTCTTCTTTCCACCTTATTGCTTTTGAGACAGGGTCTCTCACTGAACTCCATTGCTGGCTGGCCACCTACCTCTGGGGATCCTCTGCACTCTATCCACTAGAAATAGGATTTGCAGACTCAAATCCCTATGCCTGTCTTTTATGTGACCTCTGAACTCTGGTCCTCAGGCACTCCGTGGACTGAGCCATCTTCCCAGCCATATATTTGCTCTTAGTCAGCATATAAAGGAACAGATTTCACTGTGGCACATTTCTATACATAAGCGTCATTATGCTTTGTTCTTATCTCCCCCCTCAGGCTGTCCTTCTCCACTGCCCTCTCTTAGAAAAACAAATCCCCTGAGAAAATGATTAGAAACCTCTACTGATGGTCGTCCTCATTGTCCTCATTCAGGAAGGTAAAGGAAAACACTAGCAGGCATTACATTGACTTATTATTGAATTCAAATTTTAAAACTCCTAACCAAGATCCATTTACCTACAAAATGGTACATGTATCTGGAGCTTTAAAAGTTACACACTTTAGATATTCCCTGTGACACAGGACAAAGGGAAGGTCTGTTACCTGGTTTCAAAGCCATGCTTCTTCTAAATGCCTGAGGACTTGAATGAAACTTGTATAAAGCTCAGATTCTAGGAGAAGCCTGACGATGTTTCAAGTGTAGGACAAGGTTGCTAAGCAGCAATCTTTTCCTTTCAAAACAGGAAATCACATTCAAGGGCAAAGAAGAAAAGATCTTTACAACATGCACCCAAGTGTTGGTCCTCCACCCCCTGGCCATTCTTCTTAGCAGCTTTAGACAGTCCCCAAACTGATTTCTGTGGTGTTTTGGCCTTCTTTCCCTCCATGCCTGTCTGGTGCTCATGCTTGTTAGACATGCTTTAGAACATGAATCAAAAGTGTGTGTGTGTGTGTGTGTGTGTGTGTGTGTGTGTGAAGGAGAAATGGTTAATGGAATTCGTGTGACATGAAATTGGGAAGGGGACATCTGGGGAAAGAAAGAGAATTAGCCAGAAGGAATGGGGGAGGGGGAGGCAGGTTCGGATAAAGTACAATGACACGTATGTAAGGCAGTGCCGTGATGAAACTCATCGCTTTGTATGCGGACTTTAAAGATGAATTAAATAAGCTAGAAAATGGAAGCTCTAGATGAGGGGCAGGTTACCTGTGTAGAAAGGGTGCAGGGGGAAGGAACTTGCTGGAAACTTCCCAGAGCTGCCATGGTTTGTGCTCAAGCCAGGGTTTGGCTTCTCCTCAGATCCTACAGTCACCCTGGGAATGTGCATATTACAGAAGAGGACCAGCACATTAATGGTGTCACTCCAAGGGACAGGAGAGTCTGGGGCCAGTAGGGAGAGAGCAGTGCGTTTGGTGAAACCTGAACTTATCCATTGACGGTTCTGGATGATCTGATTGTCCCTGTCCCCTCCACTCTGGGTTGTCCACAGGGTACAAGGTCTGAGAAAAGGGGCAGCATGATAGCTTTGTATACACCCCATGGGGCCACGAAAGGCTAGGGTCGTACCACTTTCTGAGCCTACCGTGTGTGAATTTGAGGCCACGGATTATAAAAGATAACTTTGGGGGTGACTTTTGAGCCTGACAGGAATCCATTGGTGTTTGGCTGCAGAACGTCGCTGGGGTTTCAGTGAAATCTGCTTCAAGCCTTCCCTAGCTGGAGCTCAGGACTCACTCACATCCCCCATTTTTTTAAAGAGGTTTCTCTGTGTGGCCATGGCTGTCCTGGAACCCACTCTGCAATCCAGTCTAGCCTCGAACTCACTGAGATCCACCTGCCTCTGCCTCTGCCTCTGCCTCCCAAGTGCTGGGATTAAAGATGTGCCCAGCCACTGACTGTCCTACTTCCCCATTGAATCAGCCATTGAGTCAGGGTTGGTCATGTGACCCACACTGCCTGTATCCTGGTTCTGGGGAGGCTCTCTGTCCACCACCATCTTGAATAGTATGGTGAGATGCTGGCATTGCTGAGACCTCTTTTCTTCCTCAGCAGGAAGTCCTACCAAGAACAAGGCCAGCACTGAGGAAAGCAGAGCCACGAGGCCAGGGGCTGAGCCAAGAGCACGCTTAATTGTGTGGATTCAGAAGCCCCTTGAGACACCTGAACGAACAAGTCTTTTCCTTCCTTCTTTTTCCCCACCCCTCTCCCTATCTCACTCCATTTTTCCTTTTGACTTTTTGAAACATAGTCTTACTCTATAGCTCAGTCTGGCCTAGAGCTTATTATATAGCCCAGTCTGACCCCAAATTCCTAGCAGTCTTCCTGTCTCAGCCCTTCAAACGTTGAGATTACAGGCATGAGCTACCTTACCCAACCCTTCCCCATCCCGCCCCCCTTCTTAAACAAATTTGAATTCGTTCTGTTACTTGAACACGGAACCTGGCCTAGCTTTGTGTCATGCCTGGTGAAAACAGCATATGAAATCCAAATTTATAATCTGATATAAAATGATTGACACATTTTAATAAGAAAATTTATTTCTAAGAATAATTGTGTAGTTGGTCTTGACCTAACCTATCGGTCCCTTTCCGTTTTAACCATCTTCAAAAAGGGAAACTGTGCTTTGAGTAGCGCTTTGTTTCAGATCCTCAATTAGTCACAAGTTGAAGTCCTTACATTAACTGTTCTTACCTTTAGGGAGGCCGGTGTCTTGAATAGGATACTTGTCTGACTGCAGAAACGGACAAAAGCAGAGAGTTATTTTTAAATGTCAGTTTTGAGATCAAAGTGAAAAGAGAGCTTTGTGTTGAGTTTCAGTTTAAAAACCTTGGAGGCAGGCTGGGGTGAAGCTAGCTCATGGGCAAAGTGCTCACCCAGCACCCCAAGGCCCCAGGTTCCATATCCACGATTGCAGCATAAAGCAAAATTAAACCTTCTAGGTCTTTAGCCTCGGGCTTATCAGCAGGCCTGACTCACTGTCTTTCTTCTGAGCTGATAGGAGTGAAATCAGAGTCGACAGGTTAATGTCAGAACATGAAACAGAATAATCCCCCTCTTAACTTCCGTGGCTCTGACCGCTAAACCACACTTTCTCCCTTCTTCTGCTGTGCTGTTCTTCCTCTCAACTTCCTGCAGCGTTAGGCTCAGATTTGGCCTTTGTGCATTCTGGGAGTGCATGTTTCTTCTCTACATTTCTGTGACAATGTCACATATGTGTGTTCACCACTGTAGGACTCTGTCCTGGGTTTGAATCCTGGGACAGGACTCCATTGTAGATATTCTGAATGTTGAAAGGAGGTTAACTGAAAATAGACATTATTAAAAGTCGACACCAGACAAAGACCTAGGAACATCTAAGAAGGTCACTTCTGGTATGCATGAAGCAAGAAAAGGATCTAACACCACTTTGTTG
Organism: Psammomys obesus; assembly: GCF_907164565.1. NCBI lineage: Eukaryota > Metazoa > Chordata > Mammalia > Rodentia > Muridae > Psammomys > Psammomys obesus. The sequence goes on from NW_026587556.1 coordinate 3,176,001, forward strand.
CTGTTTCGGAGATGGTTTGGTGTAGCCTGGGCTGGTTTTAAGCTTGCTACAGGACTGAAGATGACTTTAAACTCCTGATCCAAATGCCTCCACCTAAAGAGTGCTAGGTTTGCAAGTGCATAGCACTTTACTGAATTTATGCAGTGCCAGGAATCAAACCCAGGACTTCGTGCATCCTGGGCAGGCACTCTCCTCTCTGAGCCACATCCCCAGCGCAAAATCTAGCACTGCTTTTCAGCCTGGATATGATGGTGCCGCAGAGGATCCCATATGAAAGAAGTGTGTATTCGGAAAGCCTTACTTTGGGGTTTCTGTTCTGTCCTGGAAATACTTGGTGGCTACAGTGTGATATAAGAAGGCAGGAAGAGTCAAAATCTGCCACCTACCATGGCAAAGGATAAAGTGCTGGGGTCTGTGTCCTCCACTGGCTCCTTTGCCATGTGATCTGGGGAGATACAAAAGGGACAGGATTGTCTTTGAGACAAAAGCACAAATGAGGCCTTCCCTAAATTTTCACATCTGAATGAGCTACCTTTTCCAGGCAATATAAACTCACTGTCAGTCAATGCACTGTCAATCATCCATGCAGTCGGAAGAGAACTGCTCATGTCAAGAGAAAGGAAGAGACAGAAAAACAAAACCACAATGCTCAGGACTTCAAACAAGCAAACACAGACTATTTATAAATATGTTCAAATACTGGGGGTTACAACCAATCACAAATCATACAAATGTGACGCCAAGCCCTGCAGGTGTGCGCATGTGTGTTTAGGCCAAGGGACAACTTGACGTGTTGTTTGCAGCAGCCATGTACCTTCTTAGTTTAGGCATGGGTTCTCTCACTAGCCTGGAACTCACCAAATAGGCTGGACTGGCTGGATAGCAAGTCCCTGGGATCTGCCCACCTAGCGCTTAGATTGGAAGTAGGCACGACCACAGCTGGCTTTTGTACACTGGTTCCTTTGTACACTGGGATCAAATTCAGGTCCTCAGCGCTTGCAAGGCAAGCATTTAATGACTGAACTGTCTACCCAGGTACCGACAACTCTACCTGTTTGATTGGGTATTAACTTTATTTAAGGATTTTATTCTAAATCCCATATATTTACTTGTTTCCTAGTCCCTTGCTTTTTTTTGTGTGTTTTCACAGGAAAAACAATAATCCTTTGAGGAGGCTGGGGTGATTGGCTCAGTAGTTAGGAGCTCTTGAGGCTCTTGCAGTTTGGTTCCCAGCATTGGAGGCTCACAGCCATTTATAAACTCCAGTTCCAGGGATCTGACAGCCTCTTCCGGCTCTTCCGGGTGCCAGGTACACATATGGCGGTCACGCATGCGTGCCTTAAAAACACTCACACGCATAAAGTAAACAAATCTAAAAATTTAAAAAGTAGTTTAAAAATATTCGGATTCTTAGACTCGGGGAGGGGGCTCAGTAGAGAGATCATTTGCCATGAGAGCAAGAGGACCAAAGTCTGAACCCCCTGAACCCATACAGGAGCCAGTCATGTACAGCTGCTGCCTATAATCCCAGCCCTGGAGAGTCAGAGACACAGCAGCCTCAGGGCAGATGGCTAAATAGACAACCAGAATTGTCAAGCTGAAGGCTCAGCAAGAGGCTCTCCCCACCAAGGAAGACCCCTCCCCTCAGAGAACAAAAGGGCAGCCCTCCCTCAGTGAACAAGAGGAAGAACAATAAGGGGACATTTCTCAACATCAGCCTTAGGCCTCTACTTGCATACATGTTCACGTGCACACATGTCCACATGTGAAAAGAAACACGAACACATGCAAACATACCTCATACACATGGGGGAGAAATGGTTCGTTTCTGAGACAGGCTGAAATAATCTAGAGCAGTGGTTCTCGACCTCCCTGTCGCTTCGAACCCTTCAACATAGTTCCTCATGTCGTGGTGACCCCCCACACACCATAAAATTATTTTTGTTGCTACTTCATGATTGTAATTTTGCTACCGTTATGAATCGTAATGCAAATGTCCGTGTTTTCTGATGGCCTTAGGTGACCCCTGTGAAAGGATCGTTGACTCCCCCACCCCTAAATGGGTCACCACCCACGCATTGAGAACTGCTGGTCTAGAAGCGGTTAATGCATGCGTTGATGTCTGCGCAAGGATTCTCCTATAATTAAAAAAGATATTTTATATTCGGGAAAAGAAACAACTCCTAGGGAGGGTAATACGTGCCTATGATTCTAGCTCTTGGGAACTCTAGTTCTTGGGAACTGAGGCGTGAGGATACCAGTCTGAGGCCAGTCTGGGTTACATAATGTAAATACATATGTGAGAAAAGAAAGGCACAGGAGGGGGAAATGGCGGTAACAGCTGGGAAAGGATCAGCGTCACCCATAGCATGGATGAGGATCAAGCAGGGCTGGTAAAAGAACAGAGCACCGGTCAGCTGTGGCAGAGGCCTAAAGCCTCATCTACACACATGTTGAACCTGGGTAAGCCTTGAGGTATGGCCTTGGGAGAGCCTCTAACTGACCTCAGATGAGCCCTGGGGTGTGATGTTGACATTAGATGACCTTAAGCTGCTTATGCCTTGGACTCTTCCTCTGGGACATGAGACCAAATTCAAGTCCTGGTGTTCCTGGATGCCACAAGACTGATGGTCACCATTCGGGCTAGACATGGAGGTCACTGAGCAGCTAACCTCTGACCCTGAGAACCTCACTCATGTCCGTGATATAAGAGGGTGGGTCTGGGAGAGGTTGAGGCCAGCAGGGCTTTTGCTGGCTTACTTTCTGAAGGATGCACAACAGGGTCTCAGGAAACTTGGGAACTTGTACAAGAGGTATGTTCAGATCTTCGGTTGTTATTATTTTTGTTTTGTTTTTGGAGACAGGGCCCCACAGAGTCCAAGCTGGCCTTGAACTTTTGATGTTGGGGAGAATGACCATGAACTTCTGATCCTCCTGCTTCCATCTCCCCAGTGCTGGAACGACATGTGTTTGTCATTTTTCCTGGTTTTAGGGTGCTGTGGGTGAAACTTGGTGCCTTTGAGCTCCGCAAGCTCTCTCCCAGCTGAGCTATACACTCAGCCTCTGCTTTTCTCTTTCTCTCCCTCTTTTCCCTCTAAATGCTCTAACTGCCTTGGCCTTTGCTGTACATTGGGCTGTAGATTAAGCTCTTTTTCGTATGTCTGTCAATGTGGCCATGGACTTGGGTCCGTGGTGGTGCCCCACACGCTACCTCTGATCCAGTGCCTTCTCCTGGCAGCTGTTGTAGGTCAGGCCCTGCTGCTTTTGTTCACACAGGCCCAGAGTTGTGTGTGCCAAGGAGGCTGTATGGGGGAGGGCTGTTCCTGGTTATTTGAGACAGATCTAGAAGTAGAAAGTTTTCTAAAAGCCTTACCTGGAGGCCTTGAAGTTGAATGTTTACAATACGATTAAGTATAAAATCAAATCGTTTATCTAAAGCTTGAAAATGTTTGTTTTTACAAGCCCCAGGTATCAGCAGGTTGAGCCCACAGGCAAAGCTCCAGTGCCAGATGGGATGTGGGGCACCAAGGGGCCTGAAACAGAAAGGGGAGGGGTACCTGAGCCCCAAGGAGGGCACAGCTAGCAGGTCTTCTCTGGGGTGATAGGGACATTCCCCTGCCCCCAGCTGTCACTCACTGTCTGGCCAAGTTTTCCTCCCAAAGCCGCCTCAACCACTCCACACAAGCTCAGATCACCCTATGTCACCCAGCAGCTGCCTGAGGCATAGCTGATGCTCCGTCCTCACAAGTATAGAATACTAGAGTATTCTACCTGGTGAACCCATGCATGGGGGTCCCTGGCAGGGTACCTCAGCACCATGATTCATATCAGAAGGAGCAGGCTACACTGTCATTCAGAATCTCTGAACTGCATGTCCATAACCTGTAATATTGGGAGTCAAAGAGAGCCAGGTGTGATGGCACATATCCGTAATCCTAGCATTCCAGCAATGGAGGCAGGAGGCTCGTGAGTTCAAAGCCAAACTTGGACAACATAGTGAGCTACAGGCCACCCTAAGCTATATAAGAAAAGATTCTAGCTCAACAAACCGTGACAACAACAATAAAATCCCACTGATGTTCCCTTCCTATATCAGTCTGTGACAGTGACTGTGGAAGCTGCACAGTGAAAGGCACCTTTAAGCTAAAAGTCCCTAACCCTTCAACCTGAAGAAATAGCTCCAAGTTCTCCTTCTCTCCTATCCGCTCCGCACTGTGCCATGTGTACGACACACGTATTGACATACCTGTGTTGCCTTCCCCCTCATTTCCTGCTTGAAAGTCCCTTCCCAAGGCACGCCATCCAAACTCAAACCTTCCCCACCTCTGTCTGGGAGCTGCACCTCAAAAACTCTCTGAGCTAGCTCATCTGATCTTTCGTTTGAGAAGGGTCCCTTACTGTAGAGATGATCAGGAACATCCATGAAGATGTGAGCTGAAGCCTTAAGGAGGACCCTCTCAGATTATTAGCATTAGAATAGCC
>NW_026587556.1:3180492-3206642 GCF_907164565.1 Psammomys obesus
TAGAATACTTGCCTTGCATCCGCAAAGCACTATATAAACCCAGTATAGTGTTGCATGTCTCTAATCACAGCACTCCAGAGGTGAAAGCAGGAAGAGGAGGAGTTCAAGATTATCCAACATAGCTAGCTAGGGGGCAACCTGGGCTACACGAGGTACTGTCCCTCGTGTAGGGACATGTTCAGAGAGCTCTGGTCAGCTAAGCATATGGACACCGGACATTGGCACTTAGGAAGGCCTGGGAAGCTTCATGCCCCTTCTTTCCCACACCTCACTGTGAGCATCTGTCTCTTTATCTGCATCCTTTGTAGAATCCTTCATGGGCTGAAGGGGATGGAGAGCTCCGTGAGAGAGTGATAAGTTCCATGCTCAGCACCACAAAAGCAAGCTAGTAAAGGTTAGGAAATGTATTTTTCCCAAGCCGACTGGTCAAGTTTCATGGAATTCTCAGAAGCACAGGCTCACTAATATGGGCGTGCAATCTTAAGGGAGGTGGCAGTCTTGGGGATGAGCCCTCAACCTGTGAGATCTTCCATTGCCTCCTTGGAGTATCAGGATTAAGGTGGATGAGAGGAGCCCCTGCTGGCGCCCACTGAAGGGCTGCTTACCTTGAAAGGGACCCTATACTCTTCATGGTCACAGAAGCAACTTGTGTGGCAGGACCTCAGCTAAGCCTTGCAGCCATCCTGAAAAGGTCTGAGGGCCCTCCTCTCCACACTGTGTGCTCAAACTCGCAGACACACAGAAAAGGCAGGCTTTGACCCGGAGACCTCAAGGCTGGCTGGTTTTTCTAGAACTGGCTCAGGCCGAGTTCACCAGACAGACTCAGCTGAGGATGTCATGTCCAGACTTGTCTTATTTATTTTCAATCAAGCTTTGCATCTTTTGAAATTTCATTTATTTAGTGTGTGCCCGCGCATATGTCATAGCACACCCATGAAGGTCAGGGGACAACTTTGTGCAGTTGGGTCTCCCCTTCCATCTTTATGTGGGTTCGGGGGTTCAAGCTCAGGTCACCAGGTTTGTGCAGCAAGCTCCTTGACCCCCTGAGCCATCTCATTGGCCCCATATCTTTTTTTATAAAAACGTCTTCATATTGGAGAGCAATCCACTCGCATGACCTCGGCTTAACTAGACTACCCTAGTAAAATCTGTTTTCAAAAAAGGTGACATTCTGAGGTAACTGGGTGTTGACTTCGGCATATCATTTGCTGAGCTGATGGGGGTTAGAACTCCAGCACGTCTTTTCAAGCATGACAGTTCCAATCCTTCCCAGGTGTGGAGTACTCACTCTCTCCAAAGCCACGTCCACTCTAAATCCAGAATCTCATCTACTCATCCTCAACTCAGGGACCCAACCTTCTCATCTCCAGAGCCAGCTTGAAGGGGCATCGCTCAGTGAAAATAAAGAGGGAAATGTGCCCGTCTCCCAGTTCCCCAGGCAGGAGTGGGGCCCTTTGTGCATTCTAGCGCCAAATTGAGGGCGACTCCTTGAACCTGGAATTTCAGAGGTAAGTTTTTTTTTTATTTGTTTTCTTTTTTTTACCTCCTCCCCAAAAGCTCTCTCTCACCCACAGCTGTTTTCATTCCTGCTTGTGAAGATTTAGGATCAGGCACTCTCAAAGGCACAGGAAGGTGCAGACAGCTCCTTTCTGGCCTGTCACATGGCTGAACTAGTTGGGGAAGGGGCTGATTTTGGAAGTAGTTCACCCTGGATTTGGGCAGGACTCATGTATAGGGAGAGAGGGAGGGAGGGCAGAGGACAGGTGAGACACACCTCCAAAGGGACAGTCCTAGGCTGATGGCCAGGACTAGAACCAGCGCTTCTCCAGAACACCCAGGTTATGCAGGGAAAATAGGACCTTGAACAAAGAAAAAGCCACATGACTGTACTCTGCCACCATGATGCTTAGGTAACAAGGTATCCCGTCTCTTCACTTAGGCCTTCCTTGTCTGCCTTAATAGCCACATAAACATGAACAGCCAGATTTTAGTCATGTTTGACAGCCAATGGCAGATCAGTGACGGAGGTTGAGAACGACAGCTACCCCTCACCATCATCATCACCATCTCTCCCTGGGATGGCAAGCATCTTGTGAAGCTCCTTAGTATGCAAATTGTTTGTAAAAAATTAACCTCATAGGGACTGGAGAGATGGCTCAGTGGTTAAGAGCACCAGCTCCTTTTCCAAAGAACTGGGGTTCTATTCCCAGCACTCACATGGCAGCTCACAACCATCTGTAACTCCAGTTCCAGAGACTCCAATGCCCTCTTCTGCCTTCCAAGTGCCCCAAGCACACAAGCGGTGCCCACAAACGGGGGCAAGACATCTATCCACATACGCATAAAGGAAAACAATTTTTAAAATGAACTCCATGACCTGGGGAAATGGCTCAGGGCTTACGAGTACTCATTGCTTTTGCAGAGGACCCAGATTCAGTTCTCAGCAGCCAGGTGGTGGATAACAATTATCCATAACTCTAGTTCCAGGGGAGCTGACACTTCCATCTGATTTCCACAGGTACCAGGCATATACATATATCCAGGGAAAGCATTCATACATATAGAATAAAATCAATAAATCTTAAAAAGATAGTTAACTTCACAATACAGCATAATGCTATATTTCTCTCTGTGTGTGTCCATGTGTGTGGACAGAAAGAGAGAGACAGACAGACAATGAATTGAACCTAGGGCCATATTTGTCAAGCAAGCGCACCCTACCACACTGAGCTACACACCTTAATTATGTGTGTGAGGGAACAGGTCATTTTTCTCTTTTCACTTTGCAAGTTTCACTCTGCTGATGTGTTTTGCTTGATGATTAAGTTCCTCAGGAACAAATATAGAAAGGACATCCCCCCTCCCCCACGCATTCACAGTTCAAAGCAATTTTATTAAATTCTGTATCATCATTCATCCATTCATTTCTCCACTCACTGGAGTGAAATGTGTCTATGCAGGGCTTTGTGTGTGCTGAGGACTGTGGCGGGAGTTAGGGAGGGGCTACAGGCAAGACAGATTTGGGTTCTAGCTGGAGTGTATTCTCCAGTGGAGAGAGTAGTGCTGGCCAAACAGAACCTTGAAACATGAAAAGAAAAGTCCGAGGAGAGCTGAGAGGGTGCTCTCAGGCTGAGTTATCTTTGAAGTCTGGAGAAATAGGAGGTAATGGGCAGGGAAGGGTACAGGGAACTTTCCAGGTAGTAGAAACAATATTCCCAGGGGCCAGAGGCTGGGAGGCACATACTGTAGAGCCTTTCAAAGGAAAGAAAGAATCCGGTGTGGCTGTCATGCCAACAGCAAGTGACCAAAGGTGTTGAAAGAGTAAGGATGTATCAGGATGGGTGGCCCTTCTAGGGCCTGAGAATTTGCTCAGAAGTGAGTCTAAGCAGGAGGGTGACAGAATTTGACTCAGGAAGAATTCACTCTGACTACCTTTTGGGGGACCACTGACAGGAAGCACGCATCAGTGTGGAAACCCCAGTTGGGAGGTGGGTGAAAAAACCCTGAGAAATGGAGTGGTCTGAGGTGGAGAGGTGAACTTTTCAGTCAGCCAGCTGTGCACCTGCACTGGCCCTTCAGAAATGGAAGGGCCATGTGGGTCGTCTGGATGGAAGTGCACATGTGTCAAGACAGGTATTGCCCGGAGGAACCTCTTTGACTGACAGATTCCCAGAATGGGAAAGGATATTCGTAGCATCCCCCAGGCCTGAATATGTTCTTCACCGCTCCCTGCCAAAGGGATCCCTGAAGGAGGCTTCCTTCCTCTTTGTGGGGAGCCCCAGTCCGCCTCTCCTTGAAGACCTCACCTGGAAGTTTAGGTTCTACCTCATGAAGTGAGAGACAGATCGTCTACAGGACTCCCTCTCCTCACACCATTCCACACGCAAAGTGATTTGGTTTGCTGGTTCCTTTACTGCAAGCTGTGGGCATTGTTCTAGATGGGCCAAGCTACTTAAGACCGTAGCTGAAATTCTAGTCCTAAAACGCTGTAACTGTCTTCCAAGATCATACAACTACCCCCACATCCACATGGCTTTGTGTGCATGGGTTTATGTACACGTTCACGTGGGTACACGCACATGTGTGCAGGTGCTCATGCAGGTATGTGTGCACAGATTAGAAGGCACCTTTAGGTGTCTTCCTCAATTACTCTGTGTGTGTGTGTGTTAGTGTTGTGTAAGCATCTGTGTATGCATGAAGTCCAGAGGAGGATGTCAAGTACCCTGCTTTATCATTCTTTACCTGCTTGAGACAGGGACGCTCACTGAAGCCGGAGCTAAGCTTGTGGCCAGAGAGCCCCAGAGAGCTTCCCATCTCTGCCCCATGGGTGCCATGACTGAGTTTTTATGTGGGTGCTGAGAATTTATACTCAGAGCTCATGCTTGAACAGCAAGCTCTCCTTACCCACAGAGCCATTCCCCTAACCTTTCTCCACAGTATTCTTTGAGACAGAGGCTTTCCCTGAACCTGGAACACATCCGTTTGCCTTGGTTGGCTGGCCAACGAGCTCCCGGCACTGGGGTTCCAGATGGGTGCCACCATATCTGGCTCTTAATACGGGTTCCAGGGATCAGAAGGCAAACCTCCATGCTTGCTTGCTTGGCAGGAGCTTCGCTGTCTGAATCATCTCTTCAGCCCGCCCTGCAGCTTTTTATACTGATGTCACTACTGAACTGGTTTCTATCCCCCTCCCCCCCCACCTTATCTGATGCCAGTGATGTTGGCAGCTCAGGTAAATGTTACCTCATCCACTGAATTCCCTTTCTCCACCTTTAAAATCTCCCACCAGTATCATTTGATACGTCTAGGACCATTACGACTAAAATCATCCCTAACACCTCTTGGCATCTTACTAATTTGGGTCTCAGCACAAGCGTGGGGAGGGGCAGAGTTAGTAGCAGGACCTGGATGAGAGAATTGTTCCCATCTGTTCTTGCAAACAGTGAGAGGGAAGGCCAAATCATTTCAATTGATAGCCTGTGGACCCTGGCACATTTGAATAATTTAGTTCTTTCTTTGATGTCACTGGTAAACAGCCCCCTCTCCAGCACTTCAAGATGTCAACATGGCCTTTCCAAGCTTAACCTTCTGGCCACTGTCAGACACATGCTATCTCCTCAGTCAGGTCCGGGCTGAACAGTTGAACTCTGTCCCTGATCCAGCTCAAGAAACGAAATATGAAACACAGGCAATCTCATCTATCCCAGCAGCCGGGTCTGGTTCAGTGTGGTTCTCACCAGAGCTTTCAACCGCACCAAAAACCGGAAAAAAAAACAAAAAACCCTAGCATACGCCGAGGGGACACATCATCCATCCGTCATGCGTGTCCCACAAACACCGAGGAGGCTTGTAGCTAGGTTACAAGAGGACAGAGGGAGGGAATCCCTGGAAGATGAGGTTTAAAGAGATTTTACTTAAATGCAGAGATAAGCGATAGAAAAATTCTAGATGCCAACCTCAGGTTATCAAAGCACAACGTTTTTAATGCACTAAAGGCCTCCACAGGTGGGGTTTGTGCAGGTAAGCGCGGCCTCGCAGCTCTGTGGACAGTAGAATAGTTTATAAAAGAGTCGTTAAGACTCATACAGAAGCAACACCATCTCAGCAAAGTGAAGCCAGGTGGGAGAAGGGGAACATGACGTGTGAGTGGAGGGCAAGGGAGAGCCTGGGATGGGGCGCACGATCCTCCCTCCTATGTTCTTTTCTGCCAAAGGTTTGCCGACTTGTTTCAACCTGGCACCCGCGTGGCCCGGAACAAAAGCGCTCGGCCGGGCCTGCGCGTGGGAAGAAGGGCCACGCAGCACCTCGCAGGGTGCAAGAGGCCAGCAGTCAGCAGCTGCTCACAGAAAGGGACGCACCGGGATAGGATTGGGAGAGGCAGGATTCGTGCCACAGCTGTCCCCATCCAGCCCGGCTCACATCTGGCGCGAGCCCTGGCGTCCTAAAGCGCTCTCAGGGTAGGGGTGACTGAGGTTCAATCTCAGGAACCCAGCTGGTGGGTCACACTCCAAGGGAGGGCGCGGCACCGTGTCACTTTACCTGAGCGCAGAGGGTCATCCGGAGACGCCATGAGAGGAGGAGACCGCGAGAGGACAGCAGGGATGGGCAGCGTCTGGTACCCCAGAGAACAGCAGGATTGCCGGAGACCCAACCTCCTGCCGTGGCAATGCGCGACTCTCCGGCTCTGCGCTCTGCCCCGCTGCTCCTCCTCCTCCTCCTTTTCTCCTCCTCTTGATCTCTCTGCCACTTCTTCCCCGTGCTCACTTCCTGCAATTAGCAAAGCCCCTTCCCGGCGTGAGCGTCTCTCCAAAAGTAAGGAGAGGATTCCGTAAGTTGCGGTTGCACATGAGAGGACCTGCCAGGGGGGCCCCCCCAGAACACGTGTCCTGCCAGTACCTAGGACCTAGTACGCAGGTCCCACCACGGGGGTCCCACGCGATCGCAGCTGGGAGGGCCTTTCAGCCAGCTTTGTACCGGCTGCCGCACGCGGGTGGCTTTCCTGATCCCTAATCTCTCCCTCAGCTGGGACACCAAAGCGCTCCCAGCGTGCTCCTTGCACAGGCCCGGGCTGAGACGCCTGCCGGCGATCTGATGTTTGAACAGTTTCCTAATCTTCAGGCAGCCTGAACGGCTGCATGACCGCACACGCTAGCACTTTCTATTTTGATGTTTCTTTGGCATTAGTTACTGCCTGACCTCCTGGCTGAGCACTGCACAAAGGAGCAGGAAGAAAAGCCAGTCACAAGGTCTCTTGCACACTCCTCCAGAAATGCGGGGGAGGGGGGAAATACAGTGGAGGGTTCTGTCAGAAATGCAGAACCCGTTGGTCCATAAACGAATTAAGGTTTAGTTTAAATGGGATTTTATGCTAATTAAGCGATCAGATAATAAGTGCGTTTAAAATGGATATTTTTATTTTATTTGAAAACTTTTAAAAATATTTCTATTATTTTAAAATCATATGTGGGGTGGGTTATGGACACATGAATGCAGTGCCTACAGAGTCCAGAATAGGGCGTTGGGTTCCCTAGAGCTGGAGTTGTGGGTGTTTGTGGCCATGCTAGGAACTGAACTTGGGTCCTTTGCAAAAGCAGTAGCACTCTGAATGCTAAGCCACGTTTCCAGCTCTAATGGCTGAATTTTCATTCACTGTATGCCATATACAAAAGGTCACAGACAACTTAACTTTAATAGGTATCTCTGAAAGGTCTCACATAATCTGTATCTGACCTTGGACATAAGCATAGAACTATAAAAAGGGCGTTTAAAGGAGATGGCAGCCAGGGATGTCGGCCAGAGACGGAGCCCCTGGCATGCATGGGCTCCAGCCTGATAGCATTTGCCAGTAATCCCAGCAACACAAGAGACTGAGGCAGGAGAATGAGACCAGCCTGAAATTTATGGTGTGATAAATTTTATAAGAAAGAAAGAAAGAAAGAAAGAAAGAAAGAAAGAAAGAAAGAAAGAAAAGAAAAGAAAGAAAAGACAGTATTTACTTAACAATTTTACTAACAAATTACCCAATCCAGACTGAAAACTCAAAATTGTCAGGGAAACAGCAAATGCCTACCTACCTTCGTGGTGACTCCCAGGTTGCTCTGTGGTCCTGAGGCTCATGGCCCTCTTGGGTTTCATTTTTATTCCTCATGATGCCATGGAAAAAGCAGGTTTCAGGGAGGGGGACACAATGGCTCATGTGTAGAAAGAGAAATTATTTTAGAAAGGCTATTTTCTCAGGGAGCCTATTTTGAGGTTTGGTCTGTGGTTCCTGCTGTACTCCACATTGAAATGGGATGCATTTCTGAGGTTTGGTTGTTAGAAACCACATATCAAGTTGGGCCATCTTGTCAGCACAAGTTCAAGTGGTTTGTTTTTCAAAAGGAAATTGTGAATGAGTCTTCTTATGACACCTGTCCTTCCACTAAATAGAAAATGATTCCAGAATTCCGCCTTGTCTTTTTCTCTTTCTATGTGTGTGCACACGGGTGAGCTTGTGCAATGGGAGCAAATGTAGAGGGCAGAAGGTAACGTGCCCAAATCAGTTCTCTCCTTCTGTGGGTCATGGAGACCAAACTCAGGTTATCAGGCTGGGAAGCAAGTCCCTTCCTTTACCCGCTTAGCCTCACTGTTCTGTCTCTCTTCATCTCTTCTTTCTCTCTCTTCTTCTTCTTTCTCCCACTCCTCCCTCCTTCTCCTTTTCTAATCATCATCATCATCATCATCACCATCATTTCTCTTCCTCCTTTGAGATGGTCTCACTCTGTTAGACTAAGCTAGCCTCAAACTCATGACAATCTTCCCAAATGTCTCAGCCTCATGAGTGCTGGGATTATAATGACCTTTCACATCTGACTAAGGAAAAAAAAATTTTTTTAACCTTTATGTTTTTATGTGTGGGGAAAGTGTTTGTCTGCATGCTCATCTTTGCACAATATGTGTGTAGTACCTTCAGAGGCCAGAAGACGGCGTCTTATTCTCCTGGTACTGGAGTTAACAGTCGTGAGCTACCACGTGGGTGCTAGGACTCAAACCCAGTCTTGCAGAAGAGCAGCCAGTGCTCTTAACTGCGGAGACATCTCTCCAGCCCAAGGTCATTTTTTTTTTCTTTTTGTTTTTTTGAGACAGGGTTTCTCCATGTAGCCCTGGCTGTCCTAGAACTTGCATTGTAGACCAGGCTGGCCTTCAACTCAGAGATCCACCTGCCTCTGCCTCCCAAGTGCTAGGATTAAAAGTATGCCTCATCACCACCCAGCTCAAGGTTTTCTCTTGTTGTTGTTTTTTTCTAAGAAAAACCCAGTATTTTGGTGTGGTTCTTTGTCTCCTTTCTTATAAACTATAGCTGCTGCCATCATCCTCTGTTCTTCCGCACATGTTTTGTGATCACTAAAGTATAACAGAAAATAGGATCTACTGTTTTTCAGTGTGCAAATAGCAGTTAATAGTATTTCTCATCCTCTGACATTTCCATGCAATCTGCTTACTGTCATATTAGACTTCTCAGTGTCTGCTTCTGTTGCTCCCAGCGAGTGTCATACTTGGTAGTGGTGGTCACATGACCCGTTCAAAAGTATTTTTTTAAGATGTGCTTTTATTTGTAAAGTATGTGTATAGGTGTGGGTATGTGGGTGTGAGTGCAGGTGGCCACAAATGCCAAAGGAGATGTCTGATTCCTCCTCCTCCTCCTCCTCCTCCTCCTCCTCTTCTTCTTCTTTTCAAGACATCATTATTCTGTGTATCCCTGGCCGTCCTGGAACTCACTTTGTAAACCAGGCTGGCCTCACACTCAAAGATTCATCTGCCTCTGCCTCCCCCCACTTTCAACCCCCTATCACTAAAGAGAAATAGAGAGCTAGAGATCCTTGAATCTAATTTCTTTCTTTTTGTTTCTTTGTTGAGCACAACTATTAAGAAACTACCAACAAACCCCAATCAACCCTCTGAAAAGTTCCCAGAATTCCAAATATCACACCATCTCAGAAACTGTCTGCAGCTGGCAATACCACTCCTCTGCTAGGGCACGAGGCAAATCACAATCAGTTACTACAGACTGTCTGAGGAAGCCCGGTATCCCCACACCTGGGATTAAAACAAACAAACAAAAAATATTCTTATAGTACATCTGTTGGTTTTTGTTTTTGTTTTTTTTTAAAGAAACCAAAATCCCAGAATTGTTACTACGGTTCTTTGTTAAGTTTGCTATTTCCCTTGCTTTCATGCTTTTTGTTTTGTTTTTGTTTTTGTATATGTGTGGTTTATTTATGTGTGTGTGGCGGGGTGGGCATTGTATGTGTCTGTTTTGTGCTTGGACATGAGAGGCCAAGAAAGATGTCAGGTTTCTTCTTCTATTGATCTTTCTCTCTTTCCTTGATCCAGCCCTCCCTTTCTTCTTCCTTCCTTTCTTTTCCTGAGAAGAGAGTCTCTCTGGAACTGAAGCTCATCATTCAACTGGCCAAGCTGGCTGGCCAGCAAGCTCCAGGACCTCCCTGTCTCCACAGGCACTTGGTGGCCTTGCCCAGCTTCTACAGGATTGCTGCAGGTTTCAATCCAGGTCCTTCTGTTTTCACAGCAAGTCTTACCCGCTGAACCATCTCTCCAGCTTGTTTTGTTTTGTTTCGGGGGTTTTGTTTGTTTGTTTGTTTACATATGAAGAAAGCGTCTCGAGTAGCCGGGGCTAGCCTTGAACTCTCTGTATAGTTGAAGATGACCTCAAGTTTCTAATTCTCCTGCCTCCACCTCCAAGATTACAGGCATGTGCCCCTAGGCCCAATGTTGTCGCTATGAAACTTTTAAATTGACCTCCACTTTTTTTAAAATTTTATTTTATTTTATTAATTACACTTTATTTACTTTGTATCCCCCCATAAGCCCCTCCCTCCTCCCCTCCCGGTCCCACCCTCTCTCCCCCTTCTTCACGAATGCCCCTCCCCAAGTCTACTGATAAGGGAGGTCCTCCTCTCCTTCCTTCTGATCTTAGTCTATCAGATCACATCCTGATAGACTAAGTGGAGTGGTGACCTCCACTTTTTAAACGACCTTTGACTTGGTCATCTCAGAATCAAACCAGCTGACTTTGCCTCTTGGGCATGAAACCACAAGAATGGAAAACAAGAGGTAGAGAGAGAAGGTAAAGGAAGATCGAGAGAAGGGAAAAACAGGAGAATAAGGAAGATGGAGGAAGAAGAAGAGTAAACCAGTGACTGTCACACAAGCAGATGGCTGTCGCACAGTACATGTTTTCCTTACAATTTAGACCACTGATTTAAAATTTAAATATAGTTACATCATTTCCCCTTACTTCCCTTTTGTACAGCCTCTCCCCTTCACGTGTCCCCACTTTGCTCCCTCCAATTATTATTGTCACATATAAATATATAAACACAACCTGCTGAGTCCTTCTAGTGTTGCTTGAATAAATGTGACTTCAGGGCTGACTACTTGGAATTTGATAATCAATTAGTGGGCTCCTCTCTGGGGAAGACTATTTTCCCCAATCTCAGCATTCTTTAGTTGTCTTTAGTTGTTTATCTAGGGGTGGGGGGCCTATGAGATTCCCCCCTTCCATGTTAGTCTGTTGGTGTTATCATTATTTAGGGCTTGATTAGGCCACCATCTTGCTGAGGTATCATAAGTGTAGCTTCTTTGTCACTTCTAGGAGATGGAGACACAGTCTCACAGCAGACTTAAGCAAATGGGACAGACATCAGAAGAGGGTGAAAACAAGGAACAAGACAGGACCCTACCACAGAGGGCCTCCGAAAGACTGCCCAGCAGGGTATTAAAGCAGATGCTGAGCTTGCTCCAAAGCCACAAATCTAATCAAGCCACATAACCTTTCCTATCTCACGCCACCCTGAAAAGCTCCCTCAGCCCCACCCCCAATAAACCCTATCTAGACCCTGTTTTTTTGCCCAGTCCTCTGCTGTTTCTCACCCAAGCAGAGGCAACCACCCTCCTGGGTTCCCCCTCCCAATAAATCTCTTGTGTGAGGTTTGTTGTTTTGTATGACTTTATGGTATTCCTTGGCTCCTGACTGCCAGGAGTCCGTTGCTCTTGAGCTTCAATGTTTTCAATAGTGTCCCAGCTTTCTTCTGGAGAATCACTGTCCCATTCAGTCCATGCCTTTGATAGCATAGATGGTTAGCCGTCAACTTGCTACAACCTTGAATGACCTGGGGAGAGAGACCCAAGGGGGAGTTATCTAGATCAGGCTGACCTGTGGCATGCCCAGAAGGGCTTTTCTTAGCAGGTTTAATTGATGTGGGAGGGTAGGGTCCCACCCACTGTGGGCAGCACCATTTCCTAGTCAGGAAGTCCTGGACTGTATAAGGAAGAAAGCCAGCTGAGCACCAGCATGTAAGTATGTAGGCATTCATTTCTCTCTGCCAGCTCTGATGGGCCATAACCTGGAACAATGGGCTGAAACAAATCTCTTCTCCCCTAATTGTGGGAGGTTTTTTTTGTTTTGTTTAGTTCAGGGTATTTTTATCAGAGCAACAGAAATGAAACTAGGTCAGTGGTGGACAGAATCACCCCTGACCTCTGACCCCTGACTCCTGACCCCTGACCCTGACTCCTGACTCCTTACTCCTGACCCTGACCCTGACCCTGACCCCAGGAGGTGGCAGTTGACTTTATCACAGCTTCTCAGAAAATGGCTTCAGTAAAACAATGGGCTAAGGTGGGGAATTGGGAGAGGATTTTTGGATAATCAGACCAGGATGCACAGCTGGTGACAGAAGAAATAAAGCTGGTGAGAGGGGAACATTTTGGAGGATCTCTGCTGTGGAGGATGCTAACATATGGGAGGATCTTGGGCAGCAGGCAGAAGCACGTAGGACTAATTTTTAGACAACAGGAAGTCAGGGAGCTGGGTTTTGAAGGGGCAGAAGAAAATTGGTGTTTTGGAAAGATTAGTTTGGCAGCTGTGTGTGGGGGGGGGAGTGGATAGAGGGAAAAGAGAAGGTAGGCAGGAGACTAATCTTTCCAGCACACTGTAATTTTTTAAAAATTGCATATGTGGTATCTGTGTGCGCGCACACACACACTCTAAGTGTTTCGGCTCTGAAGGGAAAGGCTTCTCCTACAGCAGTGTTACAGCTCTGCCCCAGCCAAAGCTCTGCTCCCTGAGGTATCCTGGCAATTGGGAGCTAAGGAATACCACAGTCACACAGCACAACAGACCTCACACACGAGATTTATTGGGAGCAGAAAACCCTAGAGGGCGCCGGAAGAGAAGCAGCGGGGACTGAGCAGAAGGCAGGGCTTATATACAATTTCTTGGACGTGGGGACCTTTCCAGGCTACCCTGGAAAGGTATTATATGGCCTGATTTTTGAAGCTCAGGGATTGGTGAGTTTTCCTGCTCAGAGACTGGTGGGTTTCTGTGGCAAATTTAGGGATCAGTAAGATTCTGTTTCTTGTCCCTACCCTTGGGCTTGCGATCAAGTCTGGGTCAGGGTGTTCTTTGTTTGGCCCTGGTCTTGAGGTCAAATCTGGGTTAGGATGTTCTTTCCTTTGTGCTTTTATCTTACAGACATGACGGGGGCAGAAGCCAGAGGAAGACTGCCTCAGACATTTGAGACAGTCTCATACTGAATTTGGAGTCAGGCAGGTAACCAGCAAGCTTCAGTGGATCCCTGTCTCCACCCAACATTCTCCTGGGGTTACAGGTCAGTACATAGCCATCTATGGGCACAGCCGACTTGACTTTTTTTATTATTTAAAATGTATTTATTTATTTTATAGGGGTTCTGGAATCTCAAGTCCTCATGCTTATTCAACAAATGCTCTTATCAACTGAACCATATCCCCATCCCCTCCGGATGCTGTGGAAGACAAAAATAGAAACAAAGCAAAGACATTGAACAGAAAACTGGTATGGTAGACAGGAATGCAGTTACACCAGTGATCACTTGAAATATCAGTTGTTTGCAGCTGAGGACTTCGGCGCCCTCTAGTGGACAGGTGCAGCATGTGTGAATGAGTTAGGAGATCGTTGAATGGGATAGCATATACCATTGCTAAAATGTCCAGTCAAAAAAAGTAAGCATTTGGGGAAGAGTTGCTCGTTGGGTAAAGTACTTGCATACATTGAGTTTGAATCCTCAGCACCCAGATAAAAAGCTGGGGGCACTGTAGCCCTGTCTGTAATCCTGAGGGCAGAGACAGGCAGATCCTGCGGACTTGGCTTCACTGAGTCAGTAAAATCAAGGTTCAAAGACACTGTCTCAAAAAATAATGTGGAGAGTGACGAAGAAACTTGATGCTAACTCTGGCCTCTCGGTGTACACACGTGAGTGAGGGCACTCTCTCTCCTTTTGAAATACAGTTGGTGCTGGGAAAGGCATTATTATTTTTTTTTTACATTGTGTATGTGTGTGTGTGTGTCATGCGGATTGGGGGGAGCAAGGGCATGTCACTGGGCACATACAGGGGTTAGCAAGCAACCTATGCAAGTCAGTTTCTTCCTTCCTTCCACTTATGTGGGTTCTAGGAATTGAACTCAAGTCACCAGGCTTGGCAGCAAGAGCCTTTTCCCACTCACTGGCCCAGGAGATGCACTTTTGAAAGAGTGAAGTAACATCAAAGCAAGCTTTCTATCTCAAAAGCACTATATTGAGTGGGGGGGGGGGCTCACCAACCAACTTGACATAATTGATATCTCTTGGCTACTTTATCTGACAGCAGAATGCACACTCTTCTCAGGAACTCTTAGAACATTTACCATGACAGGCCATACTCTAGGTCATAACACATGCCCCAGTGGGGGAGGGGAGATGACACAACAGTTAAGAGCACTGGCTGCTCTTCCAAAGGACCCAGGTTCAGTTCTTAGAACCCGCATGGCAACTCACAGCTGTCTGTAACACCTGACACCCTCATACAGACAAAACACCAATGGACTAATAAAGTTATTAAAAACAAAACAATGTTTTTAATTGTTTAATTGAACCCAATGCTGGGTTCAATTCCCAGCATCCACATGCAACTTACAACCAACCAGGGAGTAAGTTCTAGAAAATCCAGTGCCCTCTTCTGGCTTCTTCGGATGCCAGTCACATATGCGGTGCACATTACATACATGAAGTCAACACACGCACATTCCCACATACATACATACATGCATACACACACACATACATACATTAAAGCATATAGTATCCACTCTCAGACATGGGAATGGAAGACAGAGGAAGAACATGACTAATGAGAAAGTTGAAATACGGAGGGTAGTGAGGGGTGCAAAATAGTACATATTTTTCTCTCTCACTTAATATAGATTAAATAAATGTGTGTGCTAACCTAAAACTAATACACACACACACACACACACACACACACACACACACACACACACGTACTTTTAAAGAGTAACTCCTATTCTGAGACCACAAGCCCAGTGTTCTGTTTGATCCAGGATTTTTTTTAAAGATTTATTTACTTATTACATATACAGTGTTCTGCCTGCACATACGCCTGCAGGCCAGAAGAGAGCACCAGCTCTCATTACAGATGGTTGTGAGCCATCATATGGTCGCTGGGATTTGAACTCAGGACCTTTGGAAGACAGCCAGTGCTCTTAACCTCTGAGCCTTCGCTCGAGCCCGATCCAGGATTTTTCACAGTAGCCTTATGAAAACCAGGCCTTCGTCACTTGGTTACTTCATGTTAGAGTTGAGCCTCATCCGAAGCAGTCTGATCCACTTTCTGCTTTCATCACACACACACACCTATGAAATGAAAGCAGAATAATACTCTTTAGGGGAAGGAAAGGGGCCAGTGTGGGGGGGAGGCAGGGGAGGTCATGGAAGCGAATAAGAACAAGTTACATTGATTCATATCTACAGAAATGTCATAAAGAAGTTATTCTTTTGCATGCTAAAAAGTTATTTTAAGTCAAGAGAAAAAAAAAAATCCTGGGCTTTCCTGCCACTTTAACGTGAGTTGTTTGCACATAAGCCAGGGTTTGCATCCTGGGTAGGCACGGCAAACCTACTTGGCATTTGAGGAGAGCACATTAATGGAATAAAATACTCCATGTCTAGGCTTTTAAGCATCTAAATGACTTGGAGTTAGTCTTCAAAGGAGGCAAATAACAGCCTTATAAAACAGGATTACAAAGGCAAAACTTAGTGTCTTAGACGCTCTAAGCCTGGCAACCCACGGAGTTGAAGAAAAAATGTCTGTAGCTCTGAGGAGAGTAATGAGCCACTCACTCTCCTAAGCAACGCTCAGAGCTGATTATCTGGAGCTGCTGGAGGAAAGGGCAGAAATGCTGGGAGATAAAAAGACGCATTGTCTTTTAACAAGAACTCAAACAGAGCGCAGTCCAGTGACTTTACCAAGAATAGTGTCCATTCAAATCACAGACCTTGGTTCTAGGTTTCAGTCTGCTTCCTCCTGGCAACATGATGGGCGATCTTGATTGTCTACTTAAGAGGATTTAAGATCTCCATATAAGGATGCTTCTTGGCATGTCTGTGAGGAAGCTTCTAGATTGAGTGAATTGAGGTGGATGGTAGCATTCTATGGACTAAGGTCCTTGGCTGAACAAAGAGGAGGAACTGAGCCAAGCAGCAGCACTCTATTCTTTTGCCTGTCTATCTGTCTGTCTGTCTGTCTATCTATCTGTCTATCTATATTCATATATATATATATATATATATATATATATATATATATATATGTAACAGCTGAACAGTCTCACTAGCTCCTCTCTCTGCTTCCTGACTGATGCAATGTAGCCCACCATAGCGACTTCATGATCCTGCCACTACGTCTTCCCTGCCATAACAGACTGTACCCTCAAGACATGAGCCAAACAAACCCTTCCTTAAGTTGCTTTTGTCACAACAAGGCGAAAGGTCGCTGGTACAGTAGGCATTCTGAGTAAGGCAAGATGGAATCTTAAAGTGGTTTTAATTTGCATTACTTTGATGGCTAAGGAAGTTGAACGTATTTCAAGTATTTAATAGTGAATTGTATTTGAGACCTACATGTTCGGTTCATAAGTCCATTTATTGATTGGGAAATTTTTGGCATTTAATTTTTTTTTTTTTTTTGCTATTCTTTATATATCCTACATATTAACCTCTTACTTGATGTTTGGCTGATAAATATTTTCTCATTAGGTAAGCTATTTGCCTTGTTGATAGCTTCCTTTGCTGTATAGAGGCTTTTTCGTTTCACATAATTCCATTTGTCAACTCTTGGGGTTGTTTCCTGAGCTGTTGAAGAGCCTTTCAGGAAGTCTTTACCTGTGCCTGTGTCTTAACGAGTTTTTCCAGTATTTCCTTGTAGCAGTTTCAGGTCTTGGAACCATTTTGAATTATTTTTGTGGCAGGGAGGGAGATATGGATCTAGTTTCATTCTTCTCCATGAATATTGTGAAAATTTAGCCATAGTGCTAAAACCAGTCTACAAAAACTCAGATGGAGACAAAATAGACCCCCAATATTCCTTAGCAGGAAGAGTGATGCTGGGAATGCCATAACACACCATCAAATTATACTACGGGGCTATAACAACAAAACCAACGTTCCCGGCACAAAGACAGCCATGAAGACCCACAGGTAGAACAGAGGACCAGGAATAATAAACTCACACAGGTATAGCCACCTAACTTTTGACAAAGGTATTCAAAGAGCATACATTTGGGGTAAAGACCGTCTCAGACAGACCAGCTCTATGACAGTGTGCGAATGGGAGTTGTCTTCGCAGGCACAGAACTGGGGCCTGAGTGGCTGTCGAGGCTGCAGGGCACTGCGTTCTAGTCCTGGGAGAGTTACCCCCAACTCCATTAGCACAAACCCTTTTCTCTCTGCAGCCAGCCAGCGCTTTTATCAACTGGGGGAAGCTTGCGGGGCCCTGTTGTTTGTTGGACACCAGCCCAAATGAGAAGAAAGCTACAGGCAGGGGAGCAGCTCTGAGGCAGGTCTGGGAATGCGTGTTTGCACCTGCGCAGCAGGCAAGGTACCCAGTTTCTGAAATCAGCTTCAGCTGAAGCCCAGCTCTCAAGAGCCTGTATGTCTGAACAAGGACAGTCCCGTTTTCAGAAAACCTAAGCCTCGGTTTGGAGAGCCAGGGTGCAGCAGCATTTTGAGATTCCAACAGCTAGACGCTGGGAAGAAGGCCAGAAGAGGGCGAAGTGGCCACAGAGGGCGGAGGAGCAGGCACTTGCAATCACACTTTTACCCTTGTTTTGGAACTCACGTGGTTTATAGTCATTGGTCGCGGTGGAGCCGTGGGCGGGGCAGCGGAGTGGTCTGCTCAGCTTGAGGGTGTGATGATGCAGAAAGGTCCAGGCCGAGGCCTCTATGCAAATAGGCTTTCGAGCTGCCCTGCGTGGGTGAGGGGCTCCTTTGACTCCAGAGTAACTAACCATCCCAGAACTCCAACCTGGAGAGCGTTAAGTAGCTTGCTTTCACGTGTGGGCTGCGCAGGCACAAAGCTGTGGGCTGGTGGCTTTAGAGCTGCCGGGAAGAGGAGGAAAAGGAAGGGGGACAGCCGCGTCCATAGGATGCCTGGGTACTGGTCTTCCCTGATGCTTTACTCGCCTCCCTGGGTTTATCCTGTCATCCCTTGGGGCCCCTTCTGGGACGAGTCCAGCTGTGGGTTTGCTTCTGCAGCTGCTTCGATTTCTAAGATCTTTGGGGAATGCTTTTTTTCCCCCTAACTGTCACTTCTTGATGGGATATTCTTGCTGATGCCTGTTCTTTAATTATGCAGGGTTTGTTGGCTGTTATTATAACTGATGTTCAGCGCTGTGCTTTGTGTAGAGAACAGCCTGCAACCAGGAGGAGGAGGCATGGAACTGGCTTTACCAGTCACTCAGTTTACTTCAGTTTTCATCCTAAGAATAGCACTCATTAATCGCTAGCCTACCCAGCGATTGTTGCGTAAACAAACTTTCTCCAAACTGACAGCTCTCCTTTTGCACCCCTTTTTGAACCGTTAATCATTTTAAACTTTATCCCGAATTTATCTAATTTATCTTTCCTCTCCGTCTAGCAAAGAAAACTTGAGCTTTATAGCTCTGTAAATAGACAGAAGGAAAACAATAGGCTCATTCTAGTCCCCTTTATCTTGAGAGCTTGCCAAGGAAAGGAGAAAAGAAATACCAGCAATCTTATCACCTACCACAAATTACAAGTTATGCCTAAGTCAAAATGTAATTCAGCACATAAATCATCAGCCTCCTCAGAGGTCTGTCACCCACCTCATGGTATCTGTATTATGTATACCATGTAAATAAAAACGGTTCCCAGACCCCTGCTGGCTTGTTAAGCACAACTGAGCCGCCTTCCAAAAACTACAGCTAAATTGCCTGCTCCATTTTAATCCCACGGCACTGACACTAACACAGATGACTCCTAAGCCAGTAACCCACAACATTCAACTGGCAACAGTACCCTTGATTGTATCAAGGAAAAGTAAGTTGTCAGTGCAATTTTCTTAATTGTACAATTGCTTAACCACTGCAGTGACATAGAAAGAATCGTGTACTTCATGCTGTCTGTCAAACAGGCGACGACTAGAAGAATTTTCTTTTGCCTTTTAGACGGCAGATTCTGGGATGGCAAAGCCACACAAGTTTAAAAACCCGACAGATGTTTATACAGGCTTTAGCACCAGAAGCCTTTCTTTTAAATTTACTTTATTATTTATATATTTATTTATTTGTGTGTAGGAGTGGATGGGTGCTCCCATTTTTTTTAATGTAAGATCTGCTGGCATGGAACTCACCAAATAGTCTAGTCTGGCTGGATGAGGAGCTCCGGAATACACTTGTCTCTATCTCTCCAGCGTGGAGACTATAAGCAGGCCCTGCCCTACCTAGGTCTTTTACGTGGGTTCCGGGAGTCAAACCGGGGCCCTCATGCTTGTGTACTAGCCACTTGAATGATGGAGCTATCTCCCTAGCCCCTCCTTCCTAGTTCTTGTCAAGTAGTCAAGTAGGCAGTTAATTTACAAGACTGTAGAGTTCACAGGAGCAGAGTGGGAACATTCCAACCTTGCAGGTGGCGGATATGACCCTGGACGTGAGCAATTTATCCAAACCTGGGGCCAGGCTAGCACAAAGGTGAAACTAGAACCAGATTCTGGACGATTATTGGACCTGCCTGGTTGTGAATTCAGACCTCCTGGATTCAAATCTTGCTTCTTCTCTTTGCTATTTCTTGGCCTGTAGCCCCAATTCATAAATTATGAACCGAGGTTCATAACAGTGCCTGCTTGGAGGGCCACAGTTAGTGTTACATGCTTTTGATCTTGTCGGGCAGTTATCAGGTTCTTAGCGCCTGCACACACCACATGCAAACACCTGGCAGTCCTGAAATGGCCCAGCAATGAAGTCACTTATCAGTGCACTTTGACCCCATAGCTAGTGGCTCTTGTGTCAAAAGATCATTAAAGAAGATTTTTTTTTTCCCCTGTGAGACACTGAGCTGAACTGTAAACACCACGGGAACGCAACACCTGGGGTTTTGTGACAGCTGTGCCTTGAGATTAAAAGGTGGCATGACAGGCTTCAAGGTAGCTCCTCACCTTCATGAGCGCTCAGCGAATTAAGGTCTGCTCTCCCAGAGAGCGTCTATGAAAGGTTGATAGACTAACTCAAGCTACTTGCTTATTTGTTTGAAATTTTCCCCTTTGTATGTGTTCTCCTGTGGGTACAGGTACAGCAGAGCCACCAGTGTGCACGCACAGATCAGAGGTCAACCTCAGATGTCAGTCTTCACCTTTGACCTTGTTTTCGATGAGGTCTCTTCTTTGCTGCTCAGCACCGCCCACTCAAGCTGCCAGCCTGTGAGTTTCTGGGGATTCTCCAGTTTCACCTCCCACGAATACTGGGATTACAGATGCAAATTGCTTTGGCTTTACATGGGGTCTAGGACTCTGAACCCATTCACCCACTAAGCCATCTTCCTGGCTCAAATCAGTTATGTTGACTCAAGATGGTGAGGTCCATGCTCTTTAGGAGCCACAGAACCTTTTGCCAGGCCTGGGCTCCCCTGGAGTCTGAAGCTAGCCTAAGCAAGATACGGAGATCAGTCCTGATCATTGTGCCTGAGGCGGCTTCCTAGAAATGGGGACTAATCAGGACTGAGATGCTGTCCCAGGGCCATATTATCACAGGGACTAAATGTCCTCAGCAATAGATGGAATAGCAGGGCAGATCTGCAGATATGGTAAAGGAAGGAGCAGTAATCACCCAAGCAGTGGTCCTTGTGGCAAGTCAGACCTGTGCATGACCATATGGACACGGTGGTTCCTGTGATGGTCATGGCTGTAGGGCTATGGTGACTCCTGGGACTCAGGCAGCTGGCTTTCCTAGTGCCTATGCTCTCAGCTTAACAAAAGAATTGCTGTTCAGTTTTCTAGTTCCAACTGCTGCCCGCCCTCTCTGTTGACAGTATGTATATTTTACAATTCAAAGGCAGGATGTACCTTTTGGGGTGCTTATATAGGCAGTGGAGAGTGGCCAAAGGTCAGGGACATGGGTCTCTGAACCTAGCCTCTGTTGTCCTTTGTAGGCTAGGAGAGTTGGTCACATCCTGGACCCCTTTGTGGAGTTATATGAATACAGTGGTTTGAATGAGGATGGTCCCTCCGGCTCAGCTATAGGAATGGTTGGCTCCCACTGTAAGGAACTGTTTGGGAAGGATTAAGAGCCGTGTCACGAGGAGTAGGAATAGCTTGCTCTGCCTCTTGACTGTGCCTCAAGATGTAAGTACTCAGTTACTGCTCCAGCACCATGCTTGCCTGCCTGCCTGCCTGCTGCCATGCGGTACACCATGATGGTCATGGACTCACCCTCTGATATTGTAAGTCCCAATAAATTCTTTCTTCTATAAGTGGCCGTGGTCATGGTGTCTTATCATAGTAGTAGAAAAGTACCTAAAACAGTGGTCTTGGGAAATTTGCCTGTTTCTGTTATTCACAGCCTGGTAAAATAGTCTCCTCCCACAATGTGTGTTTCTGTGTGTGCATGTGTGGGAGTACATGCTATATGTGCTCATGTACCATGTTTGTGTATGAGGAAGTCAGAGAAAGTTGGCAGGTGTCTTCCTCTGAGATTCTCCATCTTAGTTTTTGTTTTTAGACAAGATCTCTCATTGAACCTGAAATTCACTCTTTGGATTAGGCCAACTGCCCGGTGAGCCCCTGGGATCCATCCGTCTCAATCCCCAATGCTGAAGTTACAGGCACATGTGGCTACGCCAACTGTTTAACCCTGGTGACTGGTATTTGAACTTAGGTTCAAATTTAAACTCTCACTCACTGAGCTATCTTTCCATCCCCTGGTCCCTTATTCCATTAAGCTTTGTATTTGGATCTGCACCAGGCCTCTGTCTAGTAAAGTACACAGATTGTGGGCCCAGTACTGAGAGGACTTAATCCCAAAGAGCCAGCCAGTCCCAGTCTGAGTCATGTAGCCACAGTAAGAATTCCCCTTTCTGGCCTTAAAGGGGACCTGCACACTCCCCTTGGGATCGCTGCCATTTTGTGAAGGTGGTGACACCAGCATACTGGAATTCTCTGCAGAATAAATGCTCTTTGTTATTGCATGCCATCTGAGTCTGGGGTCTTTCTTTGGCGATTCATGCACCCTGACAGTACCAGACGAGGTGGTTCTGAATCCTACTCTATTTCTCCTATGACACCAACATCTGCTTTAACAGTAGCTAATACTACCAATTTTGTGCCTCTATATAAATTAGCTAACCTTTGCTGTTGTGTGTCCTCAAGGTGCTAGGTGCTGTGGGTTTAGTGGAACAAGACTGACATTGTCCACTTAAGGAAACCTGATAGAGCTCACTCTCATCTCTATCCTTGTTTGTTACTTTAGGGTCATTACTTAATGCCATTGGGAGTGCTCCAGCTGGCACATGGCTGATGGTTCTGCTGGAAAGAAGGGCTGTTGCTTATTCCGTGAACTCAGCCCAAGTTGAGTTCAGGAAGAGGCAGGGGTCCAAAAGGTACTTTTCCTACTTGAGTTTCTGTGGAATCTAAATATAGCTGGCACACCTGTAATCCCAGCACTCAGGAAGCTGAGGCAGGAAGATCATGTGATACAGAAAACCCCATGAGAGAGATTTTAGTATTAGAGTCTCTTGGACATGCCTATTCCATTAAACTTCATTGCAGAACACATTGGTTATTTTAGAGTGATCTTACAACAGAAAACATTACTTGTTGGGAATGTTAATGATTCGAAGGCTAGCTATAGAGGTAGATCAGTGGATAGAGTGCGTGCCAAGCATGCATGAAACCAGGATTCTATCCCCAGCACCACATAAACTTTGGAGCAAGCCTGTAATCTCAGTACTCAGGAGGAAGAGTCAGGAAGATCCAGAGTTCAAGTCCATCCTTGGCTACATAGGGAGTTTGAAAACAGCTCGAGAAAGAAAGAACTTTTTTTTTTACTACTTTGTTATTTTTTAATTAAATTGTTATGTTTTATATTAATTACAGTTTATTATCTTTGTATCCCAGCTGTAGTCCCCTTCCTCATTCCCTCCCAATCCTACCCTCCCTCCCTCATCTCCTCCCTGACCCTCTCTGTCCACTGATAGAGGAGGTCCTTCTCCCCTTCCCTGTGACCCTAGCTTATGAGGTCTCATCAGGACTGTCTGCAATGTCCTCCTCTGTGATCTAGCAAGGATGTTCCTCCCTCGGGGCGGGGGTGAGGAGGGAAGGAGGTCATTCAAAGAGCCAGCCATTGAGTTCATGTCAGAGATAGTCCCTGTTCTCCTTACTAGAGTACCCACTTGGAGACTGAGCTGCCATGGGCTACATTTGAGCAGGGGTTCTAGGTTATATCCATGCATGGTCCTTGGTTGGATAATAAGTCTCAGAAAAGACTCCTGTGCCCAGATATATTTGGTCCTTGTGGAGCACCTGTACTCTCCAGGTCTTACTAACTCCCCCTTCTTTCATATGATTCCTTGCACTCTGCCCAAGGTTTGGCTATGAATCTCAGCATCTACTTTGATACACTGCTAGGTAGAGTCCTTCAGAGGCCCTCTAGAGTAGACTCCTGTCCTGTTTCTTGTTTTCTACTACTTCTAATGTCCTTCCCATTTGTCTGTCTTACCCGGGGTCCTCCTTCTTGTTTAGCTTCTTTAGGTATACAGATTTTAGTATGTTTATCCAATCTTATAGGTCTAGTATCCACTTATAAGTGAGTATGTACTTATACTCACTTTCTGCTTCTGGGATAGCTCACTCAGGATGATATTTTCTAGCTAGATCCCACCATTTGCCTGCAAATTTCATGATTTCCTTGTTTTTAATTGCTAAGTAGTAGTCCCTTGTGTAAATGTACCACAACTTCTGTATCCATTCCTCTGTTAAGGGACATCTGGGTTGTTTCCAGGTTCTGGCTATTATGAATAAAGCTGCTATGAACATGGTTGAACAAATGTCCTTTTTGTGTACTTGAGCATCTTTTGGATATATGCCTAGGAGTGGTATAGCTGGATCTTGAGGGAGCACTATTCCTAATTGTCTGAGAAAACGCCAGACTGATTTCCAAAGTGGTTGTACAAGTTTACTTTCCCACCAGCAATGGAAGAGAGTTCCCCTTCCTCCACAACCTCTCCAGCATGTGTTGTCACTTGAGGTTTTGATCTTAGCCATTCTGATGGTGTAAGGTGAAAGAAATCTCAGGGTTGTTTTGATTTGTATTTCCCTGATGATTAAGGATGTTGAGCATTTCTTTAAGTGTTTCTCTGCCATTCTATATTCCTCTACAGAGAATTCTGTTTAGCTTCTGTACCCTATTTTTTAATTGGATTGCTTGATTTGTTGCTTTTTAACTTCTTGAGTTCTTCATATATTCTGGATATTAGCCCTCTGTCAGCTATAGGGTTGGTGAAGATCCTTTCCCAGTGTGTAGGCTGCTGTTTTGTTCTGACGACAGTGTCTTACAGTGTCTTTTGCTTTACAGAAGTGTTTCAGTTTCATGAGGTCACATTTATTGATTGAGCCTGTGCTATTGGTGTTCTGTTCAGGAAGTTGTCTCCTGTGCCAATGAGTGGCTCTTCCCCACTTTTTCTTCTAACAGATTTAGTGTGTCTGGTTTTATGTTGAGGTCTTTGATCCACTTGGACTTTAGTTTTGTGCAGGGTGATAAATATGGGTCTATTTTCATTTTTCTGCATGTAGACATCCAGTTGGACCAGCACCATTTGTTGAAGATGATGTCTTTTTTTTCCATTGAATGGGTTTGGCGTCTTTGTCAAAAATCAAGTACCCATAGGTGTGTGGGTTTATTTCTAGGTCTTCTATTTGGTTCCATTGATCCACCATTCTTTTTCTATGCCAGTACCATGCAGTTTTTATTACTATTACTCTGTAGTACAGCTTAAGATCAGGGATGGAGATACCTCCAGATGATCTGTTGTACAGGATCGTTTTGGAAATTCTGGGTTTTTTTGTTTGTTTTTCCATATGAAGTTGAGAATTTTTCTTTCAAGGTCTGTAAAGAATTGGGTTGGTATTTTGATGGGAATTACATTGAATCTGTAGATTGCTTTTGGCAGGATGGCCATTTTATGTTAATCCTACCGATCTATGAGCACAGGAGATCTTTCCATCTTCTGATATCTCCTTCAATTTCTTCAGAGACTTGAAGTTTGTTTCAAACAGTACTTTCACTTGCTTGGTTAGAGTCACAGCAAAGTACTTTATGTTATTAGTGGCTATTGTGAAGGGTGTTGTTTCCCTATTTCAAGAAAGAACTTTTAATGCTTCTGAATTATCTCCTGCTTTTCTATGCTATGCAGTAATATATATATATTAATATATATATATAGTTGATAACTATTTCAGAGGGATGAAGAGAGCAGGTTTTTTTCATTTTGTTAACGTTGTGTTTCTATGACTTTTCAAAAAGAAATAGAAATGGGGAGAGAATGGTGGCTCACCCTCTAATCCCAGCATTTGGGAGGCAGAGGTAGGCAGATCTCTGTGAGTTCTAGGCTAGCCTGGTTTATATTGTGAGTTCTAGGCCATCCGTGCTATGGTGAGACCGTGTATCAAAAAATTCAGGGAAGGAGGGAGAAAGAGAGGAGAATAAAAGAAAGAAATTGTAGCAAAAGGTCAGAAAATTTAATTGGAAACAGGAACTCTCAGATATAAATCCAGAAAGCAAATCACCATCCTGTTCTTTTTAACACAGACTACCTAAGGTTCAATATGAAGTTGGCTCCTCAATCCAGTGCATCTTGCTATTTAAAATGCAAATTGGGTTATTATGTTTTCAAGGTAATGCTTTCATGTTGAAATAGAACTGTTCTTCAGCCATTTTCTCGTTCATTAGAATGACAAGTGAACCAAAACACAGCCTTTTAAATGACCCTGCACTGGCTAGCACCAATCAAATGAGAATACTCAATGAAATTTAATTCACACTTGCCCTTGGGCACAGAGTATTCTAATAGCAACTCTGCAACCTCTGCCTCAAATAACCAGGGGAGAAAACCCTGGAGGCTGTTGGATCTCTTGGCCTGGGGTTGTACCCATTTAGGAGAGTACTCACCCACTCACCCAGCATGTACAAAGTGAAGTCCTGGGCTTTAAAAAAGACTTTTATTCATATATATATATATATATATATATATATATATATATATATATATATA